>NW_024870234.1:218195-234616 GCF_013358625.1 Macadamia integrifolia
AACCATATGCACTATATGCTATGCAATACATTTTTAATCACATCCACCTAAGCAACATTACTAAGTCTTTGGTTTAGTGCTACTACAACCACAGTGTGCGTATACTCCGAGTACGACCCACGAACTCCACCCCACGATACGCCCATAGGTCTGTCAGAGAAGACCCACCGTGAGTACTCAAAAAAATAAAACATGTCGACCACCAGTTCTCAACATAAATAAATGACATAAATTAAAGGTGTTGACTCCAGCAATTTAAAAGTAGTACGATTGGCCCTCTTGAATATAGCACCGGGGTTGTTGACTGTCCTAATGACCAGCCGGGCGTAATGTCTAACCGCCACAGTGACCCGACAACCGCGATCACTGCTTCCCCCCAAATGGTAACCCAACACCATAACCCCTGTTGGGAAGGGTCGTAGCATGGGAAGGTGATAATCCTAAACCACATGCTCCTATATGACATAGTACGATTGCATAGTGCCACCGCGTCCCATACCACGGGCCACCAATCCACTCGTTTCCAAGCCGACTATGACATTTAGTCTATTAATGCCTCATGCACAATGATGTCCACATTCATCACATAAGCATATCATCATTTGGCATTGAAAAAATAAACACAACACACATAGCACAAAATATGAGGATGGCTAAGCTACATAGCATTTGCATAATGATATGGCTAATCTAGATACAATTAAATGAATGCCAAACAATGCCTTGAAACAAGGCCAAACGTCCTCTCTCCACTTACCTATAGTGTACAAGGACTCACGCTCGGTATGGGTGACATCCGGTGCGAGAAGCGTGAGATTTGATGAACCTATCATGAGTGAGCAGGGTTAGTATTTCACCACTTTGGGATCAACATTAACACGATCCAATAACAAGATCATATTTAGAATCCTGAAAGAATGTCACACGTCCGTTTTGGGTCCAATCGGACGTAAAAATCACGTTCGGAGCCTCTCGGGTGGGTCGGACAGCCCACCTGTCTGACCCACCAGTCAGACCCACCGGTCATGACCGACGGGTAGGTCGGCCCACCGGTCTAACCCACCGATTGGGCCCGAGGGTCCTGCCCTCTCAGGCGGGTGCCCACAGGCAGGCCAAATGGCCCACCGGTTTGGCCCACCGGTCTTGGCGGGAAATTGCTGTTTCTTCCCAAACTTCCCCCAACCTTTGTGGATTCAAATGGGGCTTTTCCAAACCCATTCTTTACTCATTCAAGGTCTCATAAGATGTTTCTAACCTAGATCTAGGTTAGATTTAAGGAATGGGAAGCCATCTTACCTTCTTTGCTCAAGAACTCCTTCAAAACCCCAAAATCACTTCCAATCACCAATGCTCTTGCAACCGTGGAAACCCTTCTTCGAATCCTTCAAAATCAACACATAAACCATCTATTAAATCTTAGATTCATCATCTCAAGGGGGATTTACAAGACCTCAAGGATCCCTACCCAAATCAAGGGTTTTTACTTGAGTATGGTGCAAGCTTAAGGAAGCCAGCCTTTGCTCACCTCTAGACGTAGATCTAGCGTTGGAGATCACTCTTCCGGTGTCGAAATGGGAAGATCAAGCCTCGGTGCCGCTGAAATCCATCTCTTCTTCCTCTTCCTTCTCTTCTCCTCTTCTTTCCCTTCTTTTCTCTCTCCTCTTTACTCCTCTCACCAACGTCCGTGTGTCGTAAATGAGAAAAGAAAAAGGAACTTAAATGCTATATATACTTCTTAAAATAACTAAGTATTCACATGGGTGGGTCACTCAAGTGGGTAGATGCGCCCACCTGTCCGCCCACCTGAGGGCCACAACTTGGCCAACAAGTGGGATTTTGACAGAATTTGGCCCTCGGCACGAATCTCACTCTTGGCATAAGATGTAATATATGTATGCGCTTTAAGATATGGCTACATACCTGCTTTATCCGTATATGGCCTTATGATAGGTGCATGTACACGGCTTGGGTACACCCGTCTCTTCTGGCACTGGCTCGGACTTGTCGGGCCAGCCGGTGTTTAAGGTCACCCTTGCCATCATGGTCTATAAGGAACCCGCCTTAGCTCTCTCTGGTTCGGGTCCTACATGGTTAAACTAGATCAACCGTGAAATCAGACCGGGTTTAAGAAGTAGGGTATTACATATGACATGGCTGATATTCTCCAGGAAGTTAGTCATGATGGAGAAGATAGTTGTGACGGGACATTTTGCTTCTTTCCAGATGTTGGATAAGGTCACTACTATGGGTTGGCAATCCATGCTTGACCCCGACCGACCTTGTTATGAGGACCTAGTCCAGTACTTCTACTGTAATTTAGAGGTCTCCTTTGAGAACGGGGAATACTCCCTCACTAGTATGGGAAGGGAGTAAACATCATCTTGACTATGGACTTATTGGTGGGAATTCTGGGTATATCCGTTGAGGGTGACCATTACTATAGTGCCCCAAGGATAAAGGTCATGGGCCTGGATTTGAGTCCAAAGATGCAGGAAGGCATTTATGAGACTATCAACGGCCACAAGGTGCGTCCCATGTCTGAGACAGTCTACAATGCAGATGCCCGTGTGTTTGCCCGCTTGGTTCAGTTCAACCTACTCCTCAGAGCAGGTCATAGAAATCAAGTCAACTTCATGGCGGCCTACCTTGCCTATTGTATCTACATGGCATTGGATGAGGGTGCTTCACGTCTCTACCTCCCGTACATTATGTTGAAGACCATGAAGTACCATACTACTCATCCTAATGACTCACTTTCACAAAAAAATTTTGAGTACTTCCAAGTATATTTGAGAGGCGAGGAAGGGAAGTTTCCCACTGATAGGTTTACCAGGGAGAATTTACATAGGATGGGCCTACAGAGTCATATGGGTGTACCATAGAAGGCAGGAGGGCAAGGAGCAGAGGGTATGGAAGGAGGAAATGATAGTGAGAAGGATGAGGACTACATTCATCATCCTAATGAGGACATACATGATGAGGAGATCCTCGAGGAGGAGCCTCTAGAGACCAGGGCTGCAGATCCACAGTTCAAAGCTTCACCATCATCAGGTGGGGCATTTAACTTTTAGAGTATGATGGATAGTATGAGTTCCTTGAAAGATGGGCAAGATTGGACTTTGAGACATTTGGACTAGAGTGCCACTAGAGAGAGCACTAAATGACAGGTAGGCTGAGATTCTGGAGAGAGTAGAGGAGAGTACGGCCCGTGAACTAGCAATGCAGTAAAGGCTTGGGAGGCCGAAGGCTAGCTTCCACACCCTAATGGAGGACCTGGATAAGGTCTCCAACGGAATTGCCGTTGACTTTTGTTGGGTGAAAAAGGAGGTGACCTTGACCAATGATAGGCTTGACTATTATTATCGTCACCTCCATATCAACTCACAGCCTAGAGGTGGAGAGATGATTAATGTTGACGACGATGATTGATGGAATGGCATACCCTTCCTATCTTTCTTTGTCTTGGAGCACTCTACCATTTTCTTTCTTTTTTGACCTTATCTTTCATTCATTTCTCTCTCGATTTGGTGGTGATGACACTATGGTGGTTTGTGTATTCTAATACTTTCTTATGGTTTGAGCTTGGTCATGTGTTTAGAACGATTTTTATTATCTTTTGGGTAGTTTCATTTGCTTTGACGAACTTCTTGTGGTTTGATGGTGACAGTGTCTGTCACCCTTCTTTTTTTTAATTTGCTATCTTTGTACAATTGTGCTCTATCAGATGATAAATTTGTAAATATTTGATATTCTAATTATAGCCCCGTTATGCTACCAAAATTTTGTTAGAATTAGAATCAATGGTTTATGGAATCGGCCAATTGGCCCCTTGTTAATCTAATTAAGTTCGACTCTCGTACATGCAATGGAATGCAAGGACTTCAAATTTTTTCGTCTTATTACATGTTTTAATTCTTTAAAGCTTTTATGTTTATCCAACCCTGGGTCGTATTATAAGATTATACAGGGATCTATTTTGCAGGCTGTGGGTGGGTAGAGCACCATGCTCTGATACTACCGTTGTCACACCTCGTTCTCACAGAACTGGACCGGTGATCGAGTTAACTCCTGGTAACCCAAAACCTGCCAAGATCATCTGATGCAGTAATCACAACATCACACATACACACACATCTAAAGAATGAAAAATATATATTTCAACGAAAAACTTGTATATATATACTTGTAAATACCCATATACTCTTGATACCCAAATTATGTTACATAATACATTTACATGTGGGCCTGCAGGCGTGATATATACACAAAAAATATATTTTAAATATCTAGACCATAAAGGGGTAACATAACAAAATAATCAAATGAATCTTGGGTCGGCACCATGCCCATGATCATCAGGGACCCATCAATCCTCAGTTAGAAACTCTATCGTGGGTCCAGGTTCTAGCTCTTCGGCTGGATAACCTGTAAGATTATCTAAAAATGGTATGCATATCGGATGAGTTCACTAGCTCAGTAAGTGAAAAGAAAGACCAAGCAATCATACCAATACAAATGAACCTATATGTATGCAAATCCATTTTTAATAACCTAAATCACCTAAATACTAGTATGCCATGGGTATGAGTCACAAACTTCATCCCGCGATACGCCCATAGGGTTGTCGGAGAAGGCTAATCGTGGGTACTGAAAAAGTAAATTATTGTTCCTTAGCGACATTAAAGTAAATTACTGTTTCTCAGCGACATTAAAGTAAAATGGGCCTTGCTCACATTAAAGTAAAATGGGTCTTGCCCTGCACTAAAGTAAAAGCAGTACAACTAGCCCTCTAGTTATATCACCAAAGTTACCGACTGTCCTAGTGATCAGCCTGGCATACTTCTAACCACCACCGTTGGTACACAACCTCGGGCTTCCCCCCAATAATATACTCAACACCTAAACCCCTGTTGGGAAGGGTCGTAGCACAAGGATATGTCATTCCTAACCGCATGCTTCTATATGAGATAGTATGACTGCATAGTACCACTGCATTCCATTCCACGAGCCACTAATGCATTCGTTTCTAAGCCGACTACGGCATCTAGTCTAGCAATATATCATATTCAATAATTTAAAATCATCCATTTCATAACTCATAGCAAGAATTACCATTTAAAAATTAAAGTCACAGCATGACAAATCATAAATGAATTTCACAATGCACAAGACAATGCATGCAAATGGCATTCGTGGATGGCTAGTCTACACACAGTACAAAATGATGAGATGGCTAATCTACAACAATAATGAAATGATGCAAAAACACTCCAAAAATAAATTCAACGTCCTCCTTCCACTTACTTAGATATGTACAAGGGCTCATGCCCAGTATGAGCGAGATCCAACGTGAGAAGCGAGTTCCTATCATAAAAATATTGAGTTTAGTATATCTCTACTTTAGGCTCATAACCAACAAGGTACGATGATCCCATTGTGTTTAAAATCACTCTAGAAGGTTTCCTAACAAATTTGGCCCTAATCAAAACCTGAAGGGTCGGACTGGTAGGTCAACCGACGGATCAGGTACCCGTCGGTCCTTGCCCTCCACTCGACATAGGGACTCTGACTAGACCGGCGGGCCAAGAGCGGTAGGCCAGGTGCCCACCAGTCTTTGTCCACTTCTTGACTTAGGGGCTCTGCTTGGACTTGCGGGCCAGGAGCGACGGGTCAAGTGCCCACCGGTCGAGCCAAAAGCCCAATCAGGACAGGCAAGCTCTGGATTGGTGGGTCCAACCACTTTTAGGGCACCCACCAATCGAACTGGGATTTTACTATTCACCTCCGTTCTTCATCCCACCTTGGGGAAACCACATGGAGTCAATTCAACCACATTTTTCACACATCTAAAGTCCCTAATTGTGATTCTAACCTAAATCTATGATCGATTCAAAGTTTTAAGCTTGGATTTTACCTCTTTGCTCAATAACACTTTTAAAACCCCAAATCTATTCTCTAGCTCAATAAATCAACAAATGCTTTTCAAATCTTACGATTTCTTCCTCTAAAACCTTCAAAAACAACATGTAGGTCTTTCATTAAACTTTAGATTCATATTCTCAAGTGGGATTAATAAGATCTAAAGGATTTCAACTTGAATCATAGGATTTCACTTAGGGTTTTTTGATGGTTTAAGGAATACAGCCTTCACTCACCTCAAATCATAGATCTCAAGGCAAGGATCACTTTTCGATGTTGGAATCGAAAGATCTATCCTTGGCGCCGCACTACGAGCATCTCTTCCTCTTTTTCTTCCTTCTTCCTCCCTTCTCTTTCTTTCTTGTCTCTCTCTTCTTTACTATTCTCACCCACCGTCTAAAGCAATAAATGAGGGAAAAGAAAGATAATAAATGCTATTTATACCTGGGCCAAAATATCTAATGACCAGACTGGTAGATCACACTGGTGGGTCCAACCCACCTATAACCACCCACCAGTTGACAGAAACTTAGCCAAATAATTGGGATTTCGATGAGGCTCAGCCCTCAACACGTATTTCACTCTGGTAAATGACCCAAAATGCATACTCGACAAAAATTACGGCTACGTACCTTTCTTGTGCGTACATGGCCTTGTGATACGTTCAAGTGCATGGTTTAGGCATGCAGACCTCACTAAGCACTAGCTCAAACTCGTCTAGCCAACCCGAGTTTAGAGTCACCCTTGCCATCTTGTTTCATAGGGTACCTGACTTAGGTTGTTCGGGTTCAGGTCCTGTAAGACCAAACTGAACCAACCGAATAATTAGACTGGGTTTAGAAAGTAGGGTATCACACAGTCATTGCGTCAAAGTAGAACCCACTGAGTTCATAGCTCCCACACTCACTGAAACTGCCATGGCCGACACCTCCTTTTCAGGGAATAGGTTGGCTGATAATTTACAGACTGTAATCATAGAGTTGAGAACAGAGAGAGGAATTTGAGGAATTGCAGCTCAAACAAATCCGTTCTTCCAGTCTTCCCAGGAGATCTTGGCCACTTGGATCTTTGTAGGGTCAAACTTGAGATCCTTTACAATGGAAGGGTCACAAATGAAACAGAGCAACAGACCCAGGAGGAATTCCAGAAGCACAAATGGAATTACCGATAGGATAAACATCCTTTGAATTGGACAACGACGTCGACGATGGGGTTCTCTCGATTCAAGCAAAGGTTGAGGTTTGGATTCATCGATTGAATCCCCAGAACCCGTTGTGAGGACAATAAATAGGAGTGCAAAGAAGGCAAGGATGAGTCCATCTAGGTCAAGCCAAAGGTGAGCAAAGCCCGATTTTGAAGTTGCAAAGTCCTTATTGTTACGAATGTATTTGATGGCGGAGAAGGAAAAGGCAAGACCTTGGGAAAGTTGAATGTCATGAATGACGGGTAAGGGGATGAAGCTGTAGAAGCAGGACATAAGGCCAGTGGCTCCAAGGAAGAAGAGAACTAAGGCGATGGAGATGCCAACGGCCATGATTTGGGGAATGATGAGGTGGGTTTGGCACTCAAAGATGGAGGCTACAGTGATCGATTTCATGGGCTGGATGGGCATGGGGATCTCGAAGAGGAATCATGTGATGATGTTGTAGATGGCTTTGAAGATAAGGGTTGTGCCCAGGTCTAGTTGGTTGACCAGTGTGAGAGTAAGAACGATGGGGATGTAGGTGCCTACGTCACCCTCGGAGCCATCGAGTTTGGACAAGAATGATTTGTGGTCGAAGCTAAGGGGATGGGAGAGTGACCGCTGAGGAGTTTGGACAAGAATGAGTTCTAACATGAAGAAGTGTGAAAAGAAGAAGTAGAGTAAGAAAGGAAATTATGTCTTTTTATATTTTAAAACTAACACCTCCTTTACGGCGTTAGATTTTTGGGTTTAAATGTAATAAATATTTTTTTAGGGGAAGGATGTAATATAGGAAAACTCCAGTGGAGGTTGATGTAAATCACCTTTTTTTTTTTTTTTTCGCTAAAAGATTATTTGTATTAAAAATATGAAGAAAAGAAAAGAAGATATACACATGAAAACACCAAAAATACCCTAGAAAACCTAACTTACCTTCAGTGTTGCCATAAGCAGGAAAAGAAACCTAAGTGCCCCTCATCCTAATCAAAGAAGACCGGAAAAAATTATTTAAACCGAAATCGAGGACCCACAACGATTAAAATTTAAACCAAAATTAGCATGAGAAGGTGCAAAATTGATGTTTGGATGAACTCTTTTTTTTTTTTGGTTTATTAATGTAGTTAAAAAGAAGAAAATTTGCTAACAAAATAGAAAATGAAGAAAAGTACAGAATAAGAAGAGTTAGAGATAGGGATGTCAAGACCAAGCCTATGGTGATAGGACTGACCTATCCCGATCAATAAAAGTCCAAACTGACGATCAAATAATATACACATCGGGCTTGGGAGACCGATTGATTATTATTCGGTCGTTCCAGTGCATGGCATTAGACTGACGGTGACCGACCATATCAACCAAAACTTATTATATGTATTAAATCCCATCTTTTTCACCATTGTGTTAGACGTTACAACTTACATCCATCCACTTGTTGCAACCTCATTGGAACCTGCGGATCGAGAGAGTTAAGAACGCACTCTACTAGGTGCATGTGTAACCGTATAACACGAACACAAGGAGAAAGCTACATTTTTATGTGACTGTAATCGGATAAATTTGGTTTTGCATCCTTTTTGCATGGTCGATTTGTTACTGTGAATGGTTCCCTCAAGCAGCCCAACATTACATCATCCATATTGCCGGGTTGCAGAAAAACTTGGGAGTTTGTTAGAGAGTCTAAAAGGTGAATAATTAGCGATGGGTGCTCTATCAGCTTCTGGTATGATCGATGGTTGAAAGAAGGTAGAATTGCTGGTATGTTCCATACGGACTGTCCAATTCCTACCAAATTATTGGCTCAGGTTTTGGATTACATTGAGGAGGGTCATTCGCATTACCCGTGGTTTCTTCTCCTGAAGTACGAGCTATCTATGATCGAGTAAAAAAAGTGCCTCTTCCTTTGGTGGTCTTGGAAGATAGTAGGGTATGGACCTTAACCGAATCAGGAGCTTTTTCTGTTGCATCAGCTTGGGAAAGCTTAGGGAAAAATCTCCCATGCAAGCTTGGGCTCACCTGGTGTGGTTAAAAGGGTTGCTACCTCGATCATCCCTATTTGAGGTGGCTAGCGCACAGTTGTTTCCCAACTGATGACAATGTTGCCTTGCGCCACATCCCTCTGGTGTCTAAATGTTGCTTATATCTCAAGAATGTAGAATCGGTGCAGATTCTTAGATTGTGATTTTGCAGGTTCAGTCTGGTCGATGCTATTGCAGTTCTTTAATCAAAGATGGTGTGGTTTCCCCATTATTGAGGAGCACTTTTCCTGGTGGAGGAAAAAAGCATCAGTGGTACCTCTGGGAAAGGTGTGGCTTGTCGTGGTTATTCTGGTTCCATTTCGATTTCGGAAGGAAAGAAACAATAGACGCTTTGACAATAAATATCGGGCAACAGTCTTGGTTGTGAAATCTGTCCTGCATAAATTAAAAGAGTATTCTATGATGGCTAAGATCCATATCTCTTCAGTGATGGACTTGTTGATTTTAAGAAAATTAAATATATCTATTATAAGACCTCCTCCTAAAAAGATTGTTAAACTTGTTTGGTCCTTTCCACCGGCTGGAATTTACAAGTTGAACATTGATGGATGTTTCATTGGTAACCAAGGTAGATCAAGAGCTCGACGAGTTGTTAGGAATAGTGGTGGTTCTCATTTGGTTTGCTTTGCTACATACATAGGGATTGGTACCAATTTTATGGAAGAGTTTGTTGCTTTCTTCGAAGGTGTTCATACAGTGTCATTTCTAAATGTGGACGGGCTATGGATAGAATGTGACTCATAGGCGGTAGTAAATTGCATTAAACATAACAAAATTCCATCATGTTATCAGCAGAAATGGTGGTCCGTCAAGCAATACCTGGACAGTATATCTCACATTGCTATTGAGACGTAAATGTCGTGGATGATGGATTGGCAAAGCATACAGCTACTACAAGACAATCAAGAAGAAGATGGGATTCTGCGTCGTGTATTGTTCTTCATGATATATGTTGGAACTCAAATATGAGGCCAAGATATAGATTTACATAAGTTGGGATTTTTCTCTCTTGATTAGATTGGTCTCTGCTGATGGCCATGCCAACGGTGGAGAGGGGATCCAATGGTTAATTCTCTCGTTCTTGTATGTTTGTATTCTTCCAATCTTTTAATATATTATTTTTCTGACTTTTAGCAAAAATACCTAACTGTAGTGAAACTCTATGTGGTTTTAAGTTTATATAGCAAGGGTGTCTGTCAAAGCAAATTCAATTCATTCATAACTTTCCTACAATGAGCAAAGCGCTTACATATTTGAAGAGAAAAAAAATAATCCTAATTCTCTTGTTTGATTCTACAATCCTACGGCTAAGATTACATCAAATGAAAACAATTAAAAGAAACAAATAAAAAGCAACTAGAACTAAGGTAACCTTGATCGATGGGTTACCTTAGTCCTAGTTGCTTACATGTTTAAAGAGGAAAAAAAAATTCCTAATTCTCTTCTCCCTCCTATCCTTGATTTCGATCCTTCCACTCTATGTCTTCTTTCGATATCAGGAATGCGGATATTTCTTTGGGATCATTCAAAGCCCCTAGCCCTGATGGTTTTCAAGCCATCTTTTTCCAAAAAATTTGGGATCTGATCTTTCTCGAGCTCCATTTTCTTCTTCCTATGACCAACCATACCCTTTTGTGTCCTATTCCTAAAAAAGAAAATGCTTCTTCTGTTGGCAACTTCAGGCCCATTAACCTCTGCAATGTAACCTACAAAGTTATTACAAAAATTCTTGCAACCTGTTTAAAATTCCATCTCCATAAACTCATTTCCCCTTGTCAAGCAGCCTTTGTGCCTTACCGTCAAATCACTGACAACATTATTTTGATTTATGAAATCTTTCACTCTTTGAAATCTAAGAAAGGTAAAGTGGGGTATCTTACAATTAAATTAGATATGGCTAAGGCTTATGACAAGCTTGAATGGGGATACTTGCGCGTCATTTTCAGATTCCTTGGGTTTGGAGA
This sequence comes from Macadamia integrifolia, assembly GCF_013358625.1. Classification (NCBI taxonomy): domain Eukaryota; kingdom Viridiplantae; phylum Streptophyta; class Magnoliopsida; order Proteales; family Proteaceae; genus Macadamia; species Macadamia integrifolia. The sequence continues at coordinate 229,298 of NW_024870234.1, forward strand.
AAAATGGGATATGCTAATAAATCAAGTGATTTGCACATCCTCGTTCTCGATTAAACTCTGTGCTCTGTTTTTTACCACTTTTATCCCAGGGGATTCTCCAAGGATGCCTCATAAGCCCTTTCCCTTTTATTGTTGCCTTGGAAGGTCTATCTCAGCTTTTGGCGGTGTACAGAGACTTAAATTTGTTTCAAGGAATTCAGTTGTCTAGATATGCCCCTAAAATCACTCATTTGTTTTTGTGTGGATGACAACTCATCTTTTGCAAAGCTTCTAAAGAGGATATATATCTCCACCATTAAGTGTATCCTCAATCTCTTCTCTGACCTCTCTGGACTTTCTATCAATTTTGATAAAAAGTAGTTTGACTTTTAGCTCCGAAGTCCCTCCCAAGACCAGACTGAATTTTTTCCATAGTTTGGGCGTTAAAGAGATGAACTCGGAGGCTACATATCTTGGTACTCGTCTTCTCCACTACAGAGCTAAAACCTAAACCTTCGATATATTATCCAAAGGGTTAATAATAAACTTATATGTTGAAAGCCAATCTTCTATCTAGGGTAGGGAGAATAGTCCTAATTCAATCGACCCTTTCTTCCATTCCATCTTATTTAATGTCTGGTTTTTCTCTTCCTAAGATGATATGTAGGAAACTTGACTCAATCTCATTACATTTTTGGAATGGAGATTCAGGCAAGACAAAAAAACTTCATGTTATTGGTTGTTATAAGATCTATTTGCCCAAACATATGGGTGGCCTTGTACTTCGAGATTCTGAAACTCAAAATAAAGCCCTACTTCTTAAATTGGGATGGAGAATGCTTACCAATGATGGATAAAACCCTTTAGTCCAAATATTTTCGTAAACTCTTTATTTTTTTAGACAATACTTTAAAGAAGAGGGGATCAGTATGTTGGAACAACATTGTGAGTGTTCTTCTAATCTTGATTAAAATGATTGTGCTCAAAATAGGAAATGGTAAGAATGCTTTCTTTTTGGACCAATCCTTGGATTCAAAATATTCACACCCCAATTATGGAGCTTATAACAACTGCTTCCAGCCAAACCACCCCTCCCACACCACCCCCCCCCCAAAAAAAAAAAAAAAAAAAAAAACCAATTCTCCTTTAAAGGTCAATGATTATGTAGATTTCTCCCTGCTTACATAGCTAATAGCATTATCCAAATCCCCATGTCCCTCAATGAAGATAGATAGTGCTGCCATCTCTCTAAGGAGGGGTTTCTCATAACTAAAATGGCTATTGATTTTCTATGAAATGATTCACTTACAAACTTTAATGGATGCTCAAACAGGTGTTTTTGCTCCTTTCCATGCTCTCAATGCTGGCGCTTTTTTTGGAAAATCAATATCCACCACAAGTTTAAGATCTTCCTCTGGAGAGTTGTCCATGATGGGATTCCTACCAAAGATAATTGATTAAAGGGGTGGATATTGATCCTCACTATGGTTTCTGCCACACCAGTCATGAGTCATTGTGACATGTTCTCTTGGATTGTGAGTTTACTAGAAGAATTTGTGCTGCCAGCCCGCTAGGCCTTAGAACAAACCAGTTTCCATTCTCTTCTTTTAAGGCCTTATTTATTTCTTTATTCCAATGATATTCCTAGAAATAAACTTACCTTCTTTTTTTCCACTTTCATGATTATTTGTTGTTGCATTTGGAATCATAGGAACCCAGTTATTTTTAACTCTGAAAAGCCAAACCCAAATGTCATCCTTAAACATGTCAATTTTTGGATTACTAATGGTCTAACCGAAAAAAAGGAAGAGCAGCAGGTGAGCAACATTACAGCTTCCCCCTCCCTCTCCCTCCCTAATCATAATTTAACTCTTGTAGTCACAGGTATAGCTAATAGCCTTAAAAAATATTTGGATGTGCAATGGCTTTTCTAAATAGGGGACAATGTTTCTTATTTACGGCTAATTATCTGATGACAGGAGACTGGTGAGGAATCAGCAAAAGGGCTACATTTTGGGCTAAGAACAGCATGGGAGAAGGGATAGAGGGTGGGAGAAATTTGGAGCGATGAGGACCTGTTTGTCTTTTTGAATCTCTCATCTTTTAATTCCAACATTTTTTGGATTTGGATAATTGTGCCTCTTAGATTAGAAATCTAAGAGGTGGAACAATTAACCAACCCCATTTTTTGTCTTAAACCACAAAACAATCTAGATTATGGATTAAGCTATTAAAGGTATGGCTAGGGAGTCTATGAGTAGGAGATGCATATTTAACCTTAATGACTTTTTTATATCCTAAACTATGCTTTGTAATCTATTTTCTAATAATAATAACAATAATAAAAATAAAAATAAAAACTGGAGTAGTCTTGACTCTTGAGAAGGCTTCCATGGCGAGATTGAATAGTATGGAGAAGAGGGCACTCTTGATGAACCCCTACCCGACTAGAAAAAAAACCCGACAAAGAGGACATCACTTTTTTGTTTAGGACTGAAACATGATCATTGGGTTAGGATCGTTACGCATCACATAGATCTACATACCATGGGCTATTTCATGATTGCTCCTCGAGAACATTCCGAGGAAACAATTCCCAACCAGCCCTATGTCTCTAATCCTTCGCACACGATTGTGTTCACATTTACTAAAACCCTATCAAAATGCATCATTTGTGGCTTTTCTTGAATTTTATTTATCATCTAATTGACAAATAAATCGCCCTGATGGTACCCTTTAAAAGCCAATTATTATTAAAGTGAGCTTAGATCAAAGCGGAGTTATTAAAGTGAGCTTAGATCTGCAGTGTTACCAAAGGAAAATGCTAACACCACGCGACGTCCTCCGTGGCTGATACTGCACGGTACGTGTTCATTGAAGCCATGAGCGCATGGTGCAAACAGTTCCAATTACTGAAAACTTAGAAAGCACTTCTCATAACATTTTCTTCTTCTCAAGGAGTCAGATTGACGAAAGCAAGCTGGATAATGCTACTACCACAGTGTCACTGCTTTCGTCGCTTCATTTTCTCAAACATAAACCACTGTTGACGCCTTGCCCTTATTAAACATCTCTCTCTCTCTCACTCTCTCTCTCTCTCTCTCTCTCTCTCTCTCTCACTCTATATATATATATATATATATATATCTATATGAGTGATCCATGACTTACGAAGAACAGTTGGAAACCCCAAATCCATAGGTAGCCCAGCGATTGAAGTACTGAATAAAAAATGGGGAAATATGGGGCCGCATGAGAAAGGAAGCATGGGTTTCATTAATCACTGATTAGTGACCTGACCTATTTGACAACTTAGAAGAGTTAAAGAATTTTACCCAACAATGGGTTAAGAAAGGGGGAAAGGAAACCCACACCGCCCTACCTTGATTATGTGATTGATGACAAACTCACATGGCCTATGCTCCTTATTAAAAATGATTGAAATGCATGATCCGAAAAACAAAAAAGATGGGCTACAGTCTACACATCATCCAAATATAAATAATCACATCATCAAGTTTGGACGTCTCCCCCGTTACATTTTTTTAAACCTGAAACTCTGATTGCTACATGGAAGAAAGAGAACAGGAAGAGAATACAAAGGGGGTATTGGTATTTTGATGAGAGATCATGCAATATCTGAACCTGTCGGCGTTGGAATTTTTAAATAGTTTTAAAATTAAAGATTCAAAATATTATTTTATGAAAAATGAGAACTCCGTAAATCTGGTGTTGTGAATGTCATGGCACGAGACTAATGAAAGGGCACGTGAGAGTATCTTCAGTGCACAGTGGGGGTTGGTTGTTCTGGTCTTTTCATGCTCACACTTATTTGGACATAGGAAATACCAGATTGACGGGTTCTTTTTCCCTATTTTATTTTATAAACAATGTATTAAAATGTTAATTTTTTTTTAATAGGCACCATAATGACCAATAGGTAAGATTATTAGAAGACTTGTTTGAATAGTCAACTAACATGTCGTGTGCAAAAAAACATTATTTTTAGACATGTCTCTTAGAGACAACCCTTGATGGGGAGAGAGAAACAAAAGGGGGTTCAGTCCATTTCTTTAACAATCAAGAGGTAATCCCAATTAGGGGTGTCAACCGGTCTGGCTGGGTCGGTCTAGGTCGGGCTTAGTCGAGTTTGACCACATGGAAACCTTGTACCATAAATGCCCGTTTAAGTAAACGGGCCTAGCTTTGGGGGGCATAGTACGGTTTATAATCGAGCCGGTCGGTGCCGGGTTATGATCAAGCTTCATTAAACGGGTCTTAATCAGGCCTTTATCAAGCTACAGACCTATTTAAGTCTAAAAGCCCAACCTACCTTAAAATCTTTTCTTAAGTGGGTTGAATGCCAGAAATATGACACCCAAATCCCTAATAATATGATTGTTCTTATAAAAAAAAAAGATATTATGACCGTTACAACTTACAAAACAAAGTTTAATTAAATCAAATCCTATTACAAAACAAAGGGTAATAAAGCTTAATTAGTTTCTTACTAGTAGCGGAAATATAGGAATTTTATGTAGTATTAAAGGGGGTCGGGTTGGGTCTACAATGAGTTGATTTAAATTGGGCATATAAACGTGTCAGTTTGATCAGGTGCCCGACAGGCTAGCTACCTGCACCATGAATGCCCATTTAATAAAAGTGTCGGGCTGGTCAGGCTCCGTCGGGCCTACCAGTGAAGGTTCGGAATTGACATCCCTAATCCCAATTTCAGTTTTCTCTTGGCTTTCTCAACTATTATTTTCAATATGATTGAGCATAACTCTAAAGCATCCTGACTTTGCCTGGTAAGTGCATGTAATAAATACTAGAGAGGCCTTCGGGATTTTTTACCTTGGAGGCTGATTCACTAAGATGCAATTTGCATCATAGGGGCTGCAGTCTTAAGGAAAATCACTACAAGAAAACACATTTATGGCGACGGAAAAAAAACGTCGCAAAAAATATAAAACCGTCGCTAAAAATACCAGCAACGGTTAATTTTTAGTCGCCAATTCCATCGCCTATACTGCCGCAGCTAAAAATAGGCGACGGAAAAAGATAGGTGGTTGGAAAAAATATTATTAGCGACAGAATTATATTTTCCGTCGCCAAATATATTTTTAGCGATGACAAATGCCGTCGCCTATAACTATATAAATAATAGACGAAATTTATTTATAGCAACAGTATAAAAAAATCCGTCGTAAAAAATATATATGCCAACGGCTATTATCCGTCGCCTAAGCCTAATAATAATTTATTTATAGCAACGGTATAATAAAACCCGTCACCAAAAAACCAGAAAAAAAAAAAAAAAAAAAAAAAAAAAACAAACGG
>NW_024870234.1:234636-347353 GCF_013358625.1 Macadamia integrifolia
CAAGTAAAAGAAATAAACCAAAGTAAATGTACAAGGAAACCAAAGTAAATTTACCTCCTTTTTCATCTATTAGGGAGCACAACAACAGCAAATAGAGCAATCAAAATTAACAAAACCGAAGTGTAAAACAAGGGGTAAGATAGAAACTGTACCTAGATTGCTTTCTCGCCCACAGCCTCTGTAACGTCACTGCTGGCAGAGGTTAGACCAAAGAGAGAGGGATTGAGGGGGGAGCAGAATTGATCGGTGAAGAAAAAGAAAGAGAGAGAGAGAGAGAGAGAGAGAGAGAGAGAGAGTGATAGGGAAGAGGAGAGAGAGGGACGGTTTTAGTTAGAGGAGAGACGTGAGAGAGAGGGGCTAAAGGTAGAGGAGAGACGTGAGAGAGGGAGACTTTGTTTTTTTTTTCAAGAGAGACTTTGAATTTCACTAAAACTGGATTAATTTAAAAAAAAAAAAAATTAGATTCATGAGGTTTTGAGAGAGAGAAATACTATAGAAGCATGTTTGTGCGGGAAAAGGAAACCGGGAAAACCAAAATCATAAGTAAATTAAGAAACCTTTCCAACGTTTAAAATTCCTAAACGATTTTGGTGTTAATTGGCGACGGGAATAAAATTGTAGTTGCCTAAAATCAATGACTAGCTACAGTAGTGTTTTAACCGTCGCCAAATATAAATGATTATATTTTGTGACAGTATAATTTCTATCGTCATTATAAATCAAATTATTGTTAATTGAGCATAGGAAATGAGGCGACGGTAAAAAATTTACCATTGTCTAAGATATTATTTCACTACGGTATTAAAAAATTCCATCGCCTTAAATAATTTTTTGTAACATTTAAATTTAACCCATCGTTATAAAATGATGTTGCTACGGTGTTTTTAATTTCGTCGCTGAAATTTTGTTTTGGTGACAATAGTATTTTTTTACCGTCGCCATAAATGTGTTTTCTTGTAGTGAATGATTGGTAGGAAGACTCATTCCCACTATTTCCTAAGTTTTTCCATGTATTTTCAGATTTTTGATGTCGTAATTGGTGTTTATTGTCAGTGTGATCATCTCAGTTTGTCTATGGTACAAGAAAAGTACTCTTCCCCCATTTAATTCTAGAATATTTCCGACAATATATATGTTTTAACTCCATTTTATTTTGGTGGAGGAAGCGAAAGTGATGCATAGTGGCATGTGAAAAGTAATCTTGGAGACATTTGAGCGGTTTATGGTGGAGACAAACTGCAAAGAACTCTGTTCTTATATCACATGAGTGAATATAGTTGTCTCTTTATTGTTCAACCGGTGATTTAGGATATTTCTCAACCAACCACTTACTTTATAGAATGTAATCTCCATTATACTTCTAGGGAAATCGACAATGTAGCCGACTCCCTTAGCTAGAAAGGCGTTGTTAGTATCGAGTAAGACAGTTTAACCAAATTCCACTCTCCACTCTGTGGTTGACAGAATCTTGTAATCTGACATTCTCAGCCTTCTAATGCTCACCACACCTCACTGCTCACTGTAGAGGATGTGGACTCCTGGTTTACTGTCCTAAAACTTGGTCATGTACGGCATATAATTTAAAGGATATAAACATACAAAGGAGGGAGTCACACATAAATTGGGGCATGATACTTTTTATCACATGACATGTAATAGACCAAAATTTGTAGGCCCTAATGACAATGCTAAGGTGTAGACAATTAGTATAACATAGTGGGGTAGGTATATCATAGTATATGTTGTGTATGGTGTGTGCTAAAGGTGTTGAATGAGGTAAGGGTTGTTGCCAACCATGGCATGTACCATCTCTTCTGATTTCTTCTATTTATCCTCTCCTCATCAATTGCATTCAATAGCCATTAACTATGTGAGTATTTACTTTGGCTTCTTCTCCACTAATATTTAAGGCAAACCAATGAGGTGAGAAGGTAAGTCTTAAGTTCTCTTGAAATTCATTTATAACAACAAAATTGAGTTTCACATGTTGGGAGGTAAGTTTTCAATGCATTTATGTGATGCCCTTTTAATTAAGTTTCATTTCCTATAACAAAACCCACTCTCACATTATAGACTATTGCCCAATAGTTTGAACGGTTCTCACCTCTCAAGTTGAGAGTGCTTTAAAAAGAAGAGACAAGGGTGAGGGAAAAAAACAAAAGGAGAGTGGTTGAGAAAGAAAGGAGGGTGGCTAGAAGATTTAAAAAGGGAAGGTAGAGTCTTCTCCCTTTCTTGTCTTGGAGAAGACTTGAAGAACTTGGGAGGGTTGGGAGAAAAAAAGATAAGAAGGGTGTTTCAAGGATTTGTGAAGGGATTTGGGGGCTGAAATTGAAGATTAAGAAGGCTTGAAGCTAGGAGCAAGGAGTGAAGGGCCCAAGCTAGAAGAGAGGATTTGTGTTCTTCAAGAGGTAGGTCTTCTTCTCCATTTCTGATTTAAGGTTTATATTTAATGGGAGAGATTCAAAACTAGGGAGCAGAAATAATGGAGAGAGAAACTGAGAGGGAGGGAGTGTGTATATGCAACTCCTCTTCAAATTAATGTTGGATTTTAAAAATAAAATAAATGAAGAGGAAAAAATTATGAGAGAAAGAGAGAGGAGGTTAAGTAAAAGGAGGACCCTCTACGTTTTAGAAAAACTAAATAATAATAATGATAATAATAATAATAATAATAATAATAATAATAATAATAATAATAATAATAATAATAATAATAATAATAATAATAATAATTAACAGAAGAGAAAATTAAGTCGATAAAGAGAGTATACAAGAAAGAGAATGAGAGAGGATGAAGGTAGGTTTAATTAAATAAAAGACATTCAGTTATATAGAAATTTAACTCACTAGTTATGCACTAATTGAAATGCAAAGGAAGAAAAATAAATATCTATAAAAAATAAGAGAAAGAAAGAAAGGAAAGAAAAGAAGGAACAAAAGGAAAGAAAAAACAAGAGTCAGAGGGAGCTACGAGAAGGAGATGGAAGAGAGACCGAGAGCCAGGAAGTGGGATGAGGAAACAATGATTTAGGAAAGTTTGTGTACAAGTAGCTGTACCCAAGGTAAATAGACTATGCCATGATTTACCTGATATGCATGAGATTCTCTACAGTATGTATGTATGTATTTTCATGTATGAAAAGTAGTTTTAAAGCACAGTTCATGAAAGAGGTTTCAAGCATAGTTTCATGTTCACCAAAAAACATAGAGGTGAGACCCAGGTCAAGATAGTACCCAAATCCTTCGAGCTCAGAGCAAGAAAAGGGAGAGAAATTGAGACAGGTCAACAAACTACCCGAGGAGGTGATATGAATAAAAGATTTTAACATGCTACAAAAGATGTTTTTATGCATACATGAAAAATAAATGAAAGTTTAAGTGTATGTACTAAGTGTGACTATGCTATATTCCATCTTACTCAGTCAATTCCCTTTAGCTCACCCCACTACAGTTTCATTTCTCACAGATCAGGTGTCGTTGGCATAGAGGAAAAGCCAATTGACGAGAATTGGGGAAATGTATTAAAAAATTGGGAATTGAATGTATTTTCTTGTAATTTATGCACAGCTACATGATATGTATTATTGAGTTTTTGGCAGATTTTGATATGTAGCATATTGTATAAATGATAAACGGGTCAATATATATATTTGGTGTAATTTTATCAAAATGCGCAGCGGAAGCGCTATGGGTCCTGTGAATAGTAAGGTGAATAGTAAGGTGGTTGACCAAAGTTTTGAGGTTTTAAAGTTAATCGGTCATTTTTATGCCGTTATTTAACATGGTCCTCGAGGGTCTGCACCCATATCTCACCCGGATTTAAGGGTGTTACAAGACATATAGAAAGTTATATTGGATCCAGGACCTAAAATGTTTCTTCTTTTTTTCTTTTTGGTAAATAGAAAATAAAATGTTACACTTGTAACCAAATTAACTTGAATTTAGTCACTCCATACATGCATAGCGCATGCTTCTACATTAACTTGAACCCCACTACAATAGAAAGAAAAAAAAAAAAATCAACAATTTGACCAAGAAAGACAAGAAAGGAAAGGGCAAGCAAACCAAAACACACACAAAAAAAAAATTAGAAATATCATCAATTAAAAAAAAAAAAAAATATATATATATATATATATATAAAAGTTAGAGAGAGGTTTTCTTAAAAAGAAGTGTGACTCTTGCATCAATGTGGGTATCAATGAGAGAGTACGTAAAAACATCAGTAAGAGTAAGATTTCCATTTTCCATGGGGGTGGGGTGGGGAAAGCGGTCATTTTGTATCCCCTGTGTCTTTGTAGGGGCCACACTTCCTCTCAAGGTTTTTTTTTTCTTCCAAAATATTAAATCTAAACAGACCCAATGTTTAAATTAACTTTATATATATACACTATATTTATATATTTATATATACACATATATATATCATAGTCCCTCTTAAGTATTTATTGGAATGTAAAAAATGACCAAGATAACTCTAAAAGTCATAGTTGAAGTGTTCTCATAAAGCTCTACCAAAAGAATAAAAGGTGTTTTACAAAGTTTATTATTCTAGTTATGTTTTTTCTTTTTATTTTTTTCCTTTTTTTTATTAATAATAATAACATGTTATTGATAAAATAAAATAATGCTCAATTTTAAAGGAAATGACAACTAAAGGCTTTAAAGTTTAATGTAACAAGGGGTGTGAAATAGGATTTTATCTTTACTTCTTAGATATAATATAATAATAATCTCCTCAGCCCAATACTCTTGATCTCCCACAAGAGTATTGGGATGAGGAGATTGTTCTCTCGATGGCCAACGTAACGGGGCGTCCGGTGGCTATTGACCATGGGACTCGTGACTCAATGTATGGTCACTTTGCACAAGTGTGTGTTGACATTGATGATTCGGAACCACATGTGGATGAGATCTATGTGGAAAAAGAGCAACCTGGCTCTTTGGAGTCGTTTTCTTTTTCAAGCATCCTTTGATTTTTTAAGACCCCATGTTCGTTGCTCGTGCTACTAGCATTATGGTCATAGAGCGTACTCTTGTGAGGTGCAACAGGGTGATGGTGGGTGCCCAGCGGTAGTGCCAAGAGTGAAGACCTGTGGTTAGGCAGCATGAGTTTGTGGAGGACTCTAATAGTGCCCCTAGGGATAAACCGGTGGGTAATCCGGATGGTACAACGAAAAATCGTGGGTTGCATCTGGGAACGCCTACTGCTAATGAGGAGAGGGTGGATACTATGGAGAGAGACCTGGAGTCTTGCTTTGGGAATTCGTTTGGTGATGGTGCTTCTTGGGGTGGGGGGGGGTTCTAGGTAAAGCTCAGCTTGGTATCAAAAGGTAGAGCTCAGCTCGGTATCAAAGCTGCGGTCCCGCAGCATGGCCCTCGCACGAGCAATCCGTGCCGTACTCTAATTCCTCGGGGACCCACCAATCCTCTTCAGGGAATTCAACTGTGGGGCCCGACCCATGCTCTTCAGATTGATGACCTGCAAAATCATCTAAAAGTGGTACACACGTGGGATGAGCTCACTAACTCAGTAAGTGAAAAGAAGGACCACACAGCAGTTCATACAACAAATCACAACCATATGCACTATATGCTATGCAATCCATTTTAAATCACATCCATCTAAACAACATTTCTAAGTCTTTGGTTTAGTGCTACTACAACCACAATACGCGTATACTCTGGGTACGAGTCACGATACGCCCATAGGGCTGTCGGAGAAGGCCCGCCGTGAGTACTCAGAAAAGTAAAACATGTCGACCACCGGCTCTCAACATAAAGTAAATGACAGAAATTAAAGGTGCTGACTCCAGCAATTTAAAAGCAGTACGATTGACCCTCTTGAATATACCACCGGGGTTGCCGACTGTCTTAGTGACCAGCCGGGCGTATGTCTAACCGCCACAGTGATCCAACAACCGCGACCACTGCTTCCCCCCAAATGGTAACCCAACACCTCAACCCCTGTTGGGAAGGGTTGTAATACAGAAAGATGATAATCCTACACCGCATGCTCCTATATGACATAGTACGATTGCATAGTGCCACTGCGTCCCATTCCACGAGCCACCAATGCACTCATTTTCAAGCCGACTACAGCATCTAGTCTACTAATGCATTATGCACAATGATATCATCATTCATCACATATTCACATCATCATTTGACATTAAGAAAATAAACACAACACACAAGTCATAATAATATGAGGATGACTAAGTTACACATAATTCGCATGATGACATAGCTATTCTAGATACAATTAAATGAATGCCAAATAAGCCTTAACATAAGGCCAAACGTCCTCTCCCCACTTACCTTTTGTGCACAAAGACTCACACCCGGTACGGGTGAGATCTGGTGCGAGAAGCGTACGTTTTGGTGAACCTAACATAAGTGAATGGGGTTAGAATTTCATCATTTTTGGATCAAAATTAACATGATCCAATGACAAAATCATGTTTAGAAGCCTAAAAGAAGGTCGCACGTCCGTTTTGGGTCCGTTGTGACGTAAAAATCACGTTGGAAGCCTCTCGGGTGGGTGGGACAACCCACCTATCATGACCCACCAGTCAGACCCACCGGTCATGATCGACGGGCAGGTGAGCCGGCCGATTGGGCCCACCGATTGGGCCCGAGGATCCTGCTAAGACCGACGGGCAGGTTGGCCCACTGGTCGGCCTGCCGGTTGAGCCCGTCGGTTGGCCCCGAGGGTCTGCCCTCTCAAGCGGGTGCCCTCAGGCTGGCCATTTGGCCCACTGGTTTGACCCACCGGTCTTGGCAGGAAAAGACCATTTTTTCCTAAACTTCCCCCAACCTTTGGGGAATCAAATGGGGCTTTTTCAAACCCATTCTTCACACATTCAAGGTCTCATAAGATGGTTCTAACCTGGATCTAGATTAGATTTAAGGTATGGAAACCATCTTACCTTCTTTGCCCAAGAACTCGTTCAAAGACCCCAAAATCACTTCAAATCACCAATGCTCCTCCAACCATGGAAACACTCCTTCAAATCCTTCAAAATCAACACATAAACCATCTATTAAACCTTAGATTCATCATCTCAAGGGGGATCTACGAGACCTCAAAAAACTCTACTCAAATCAAGGGTTTCATTTGGGTATGGTGAAAGTTTAAGGAGCCGAGCCTTTGCTCACCTCTAATCGTAGATCTCGTATTGGAGATCACTCTTCTGGCGTTGGAATGGGAAGATCAAACCTCGACGCCGCTGAAATCCATCTCTTCCTCTTCCTTCTCTTTTCCTCTTCTTTCCCTTCTTTCCTCTTCCTCTTTACTCTTCTCACCAAACGTCCGAGTGTCATAAATGAGAAAAATGAAAAATATAATGATAGCTATTTATACCTTTTAAGACATCTTGTAACCTCATGGGTGGGTCACTCAGGTGGGCGGATGTGCCCACCTGTGACCGCCCACCTGAGGGCCAAAACTTGACCAACAAGTGGGATTTTGACAGAATTCGACTCTCGGCACGAATCTCACTCTTGGCATAAGATGTAATATACGTATGTGCCTTAAGATACGGCTACATATCTGCTTTATCCGTATATGGCCTTATGATATGTGTATGTACATGGCTTAGGTACACCCATCTCCTCTGGTACTGACCCGGACTTGTCTGGCCAGTCGGTGTTCAAAGTCACCCTTACCATCATGGTCCATAAGGAACCCGCCTTAACCCTCTCCGGTTCGGGTCCTGCATGGTTTAACTGGGTCAACCGTGTAATCAGATCGGGTTTAAGAAGTAGGGTATTACACTAACCCTATAATAAAATTAGGGTTTCCTCCCCATTAAGGAAATAATACCTTGGGTCACACATAGTAATAAATATTTCATACCATTAAGGTGTGCTAATAGAATCCAATATCTCCATAGAGATCACTTTCCAATAATATTGGATTCTTTCTGGTTACTCCATCTATAGTCAACACCACTAAACCGGTTTTGGAAACAAATCTTTGACTATGCTAGCCCACCTAATAGGAAATCTTACAATCTCCCACTTGGGCAGCATATGTCACAAGTTTTATATTTTAAAATTTATTTAAAACGACTCTTCGATTTAGATAAATTGAATGTGGCCACAAACAAAACAGTGTCGAATGGAGTGCACCTTAAACCAAATGCCTTAGTCCGAATGAGAATTACAAACACCCAACCGTATTGATCATCACATCTAAAGTGACATAGGACCAAACAAGTCAAAGTGCTCATAACCTCACTAACTTGGGCTGAACAGTATGAAAGTGTGGTATGGAAATAACATGCAATAATGATCATCTTGTCCATTTCTAAATTGGTCGTAGCTCAAAAACCAAATGAGCCCTATGAGACAGATACCGAATGTCTCATTAACTAAAAGCGTCTCTGAAACGCTCAAGCTTCAATCAAAGAAGCTCATTGGGACTGGGTCCGGATGTCCCAAAACACTGGCACTAAACCTCAATCAAACGAGGCTTTGCTAGCGACTGAATGTGTGTGTATTGACTAAACCCTCAGATACCGAATGAGGTAAATACACCACATATAGCCTTAATTTTCTGTAGGAGACAAATAAATAAGTGCATACACATAAAAAAATGGCCATAATAAAATACATGTATATTCTCGAGAACAATAATGATGTTTCATAAATATAATAATGCTGAACTCAGATGCAACTGGATATATGAGCAAAGCTCCCACTAATAAAATACATCAAAAGAACTAACAAGTCTCATATTAATGACATGCGCTTGAAAGACTTTTGGAGTCAAGCCCTCAGTAAGAGGATCTGCAATCATATTTTTGTAACAATCTGTTCCATTGTAATCTGTGACTCTTGAACTTTCTCTCTGACAAAAAATTACTTAATGTCAATGTGTTTAGAGTTTGAAGTACTTTTACTGTTATGAGAGAAACAAACCGTAGCGGAGTTATCACAGAACATCCTCAATAGTTTAGATATAGAGTCAACAATCTGTAATAATATAGTTCTACAAAAATTTATGATTCATGAGCTTACTCCCACTGATCTTTAGATAAACCTATTCGATTCCTCCCATTTTCATAAAGAACCTTAGCTTGAATATAATTAACAACCACCGGCTTAGGAGGCTCATCAATTAAGATTAAAATTTATTATCATAATAGCCAAAGAAATATTAAAGGATTAGTTATATTCCTTAAAATTGGAACCATTCAAACTTTTTTAACAGAAAATAGCTGAGAAGTCAAAATTGACAAATATAATCATACATATTTACCAAAATATATAATATGCAAGAACAGAAGGCATATTAAACTTCCCAACAATATAATTAAATCTGACTAATTGGGATGTGAATCAGATTTATCCCAGTATTGTTTTCAATAACTATAGGAAAACAGAAACTGGGGAAAGATCTGACGTCATCAGGGTCACTCCTGTGGTGGAAAGATCGCCCAATACGTAGTGGAATCTTTCACATGCAAGGCGAGATGCTCAAAACAACACCACTTTGAAGATTCCGTCACCTATGGTGGCAAGACAAGAACCTCCAAAGCTATGAAGCCCAAAATGTCACCCTCACACTATCAAGCAAAATAGACCAAATGAAGACTCACCTGTAGTGACAAGAGCACATCATTCGCCATATGATCTCCTTGACTGCAACCCATCCTGAATAGTCAATAGTAATTTTACAATCTCAGTAACTAGCCCACTAAGTGAAAGCGTAATCACTGAAATTATGAAAACATATAGACTTGGATTACTACCAAATGCCCGTGGGTTTAGATTTTGGGTGCAAACAATAAGATAAGTTATTTCAGTATTTAATTAATAAAATATTCAACATAAGTCCACAAAAGTAACCCATTATAAACCATTATAGTCAATATGGTAACACCATAATTTAGCAGTTATCAAAGTGAGTACATTCTTAGTATGACAGTTTTGTACTTCCAGCTATTACCATAAATAAATAGAAAATCTAAATATGACATTTTCTATAATGACAACATGTTAAATATGAGAGTTCATAACATTTATTCATGATAACAAAAAAAAAAGCACATGAAATATGTTACTTTATCCTTAATTCATTAGATATACAAAGTTGTATACAAATATGAACTTTCAATCCCATAAACTTTAAAGTCAATCACAATAAAGACCTACAATTTCTTTAAATAAAAAAAAAGTTCATGAACTAATAGAGCACATGAATCAAATAATTTATAGGCCAAAATAACAATAAGCCTTTAACAAATAAAGGTAATGTTGGCTTAGATCCATAGTAAGTATAAATAACTTCATAGGCTTTATACCAATTAGTCACTAAAACTTCAATGAGTTCATTTAAATCATTCAAATATAATATATCTGTTTTATCTCGATGAATTTTTAATAAAATTGAACTTTATCACACGTACAAATATGACATATAAATTTGAAGAAATATTACTTAAACCATGCACTTGTGATATTTTGAATCATAAATGGGTGTCAAAACTCATAATTATGTATCTCGTGACGAAACCTGATGTCATAGATGATAAATATAACATCGAAGAAATATCAAAATACCCCAGATTGACTTAAAATTTATGAAACAATAAGTGTAATATACATAATAAAACATGTATGATACATCTATCACACTCAATAGGATAATAATTTATTCTCCCACTAATATAAGAGAGTAAGACTAGATGACCTAATAAAAATACCATTTATAAGAGTCAATATCAGTTCATATTAGAACTAGATCTAACTGTTGGCTTGAGTAAACAAAGCCAAAATAGTCAACAGTGTAAACAGATTTCAGAAGTCATTTCAATAAATCAAAATTAAATGATTTCTGATTCCATTTGCATAAACTATTTATGGTTTATACAATTATTAGACTCAAAAATTGGATTTCATTAAAACTATGCTGAAAATAGTTAATAAATCATCAACATGTAGAAGCAACGTAGGATGATCTTGTGTCATAACATCTTAAATGTGAGTATAGGTATCATCATTAATATTAATCTTTAAGATGCCAACTCTACCCACAAGAATCTTCAAAAAAAATTGATTTAAATAGACCACACCAATAACAAAGTTTAACTTGGTGAGATTCATGTGCATTCACTGTAATGACTATATCACTCAAGAGTTATAGCCAAAACTGTATCCTTATCCTTTAAGACAGAAATACACTGGTCCTCTCATTTTCTTGTATTAACTGTGAAAAGAACAATAACTTTTGAGATCCCCTTACCTTTGGGATCAGAATCTTTAGGTTACTGTCATTTTCTTTAACTTTGGTGACATCATCTTTAGGCAAATGTCATCTACTATACTGCCCTAGGGAAAACCACGAAAGAACAAGATATGTCACTTTGGTAGAATCCACATCACCCTTTTATGGTTCCCTAGAAATGCGTTTTGCAGCTAAACATGTGCGAAAGCTTACACCCAACTTAACTCCAATATATTTATTCATCATAGAGTATTCCAAATATGACATGCAAACATAAAATGTCATTAATTTTCTGCCTATGTCATTCATAAATGACTTTTTTAATATCATAGTAATGATAAACCAGTGCAAAAACATGCATAAATAGAAATATAATTCTAAAGCCACTACAAAATAAAGACAAAACACTATAGCTGTTCCAAAATAGTTATGGAACACAAAATATAGGTCTCATTTTTCTTATTTTAAATTCAACCCAGTATATTGAACATGCATCTACTAGTCGAACCATAAACAATATTTCAGAATATATAATTACATTCTCCCACTAGTTTGACCAGTTAAGTAATTATCCACAACATCCCAAGTACATGATAAGGTGACATCATGAAAACCAATGGTATTTTATTATTCACAAGGCCTTGGGACTCTCAAAATAATTGTTTTAAATCTAAAAAACCTCATTAGACATTATGTGAAAATTGATCATTACCATATAAGACCATTTCAAATGATAAAATCCTTCACAATATCAATAATATAGTTAACTTTCAACACATTAATCAATGACCAATTGGTTCTATGACTAAATACAAAAATAGATTTTTTTTTAAATAAATACTTTCCCGATTAACATCGGTCATTGTTGATGACTTTTTCCAGTGGGTGATGACCCATTGGAAAACCCAAATGGTTTAATTTTTTTTTTGGGTCAATATGTCGGATATCTGAATTTACCAACCTGATCGGTTTAGTCAAGGCACAATTTTGATTGAACCGATTCATCTTGATTTTGGGTTAGTTTAGGATTTAATCACTTTAAGGGGTCTTGATCAAGACATTGGATTTTATTATTATTATTTTACCTATGACACAATACCAATGCCAAGTCTTAAAAGATTAAGTGTAGGATCGGTCTCAACCGATGTTGATTCGGATCATTGGATCTAATCAAACAATGCTTGAAACATATGTGTTCAACATTATAGTGGTCTACAATCTAATTTGGTTTACCAAATCGGATTTAATTTGGTTCAATTCAACCTATTTCAAATTAGGCCCATAAGCTTCAACCCATTACACTTAAATAAACATGGATAACTCAAAACAAATCATAAAACACCCATATGCTCAGCCCATTTAACTTTAAAAAAATAAAAAAATAAAAAATAAACATTATCCTCCATTGTCTTAAATGTTAACACTTCTTATACATCCCACCGGATAAAAAGTCCAAAAAAAACTCACATCAATTTTACAAACAAGACAATGCTTGCCCCATCATAACCATGTCTATGTGTTATCTCATACTAAAAATAAAAAAAAGAACAATTCCTTTTATGAATATTTATATTTCAGCATATTGTTTAAGTCACACCGGTCATTATACTATGTAGTATTAACCATTGAAAATCTATAATACATCCATCATTAGTTCCCGTAAGTTCCCAAATATGATCAAACCATAGAAATCTTTTCCCAATTCATCTCAAGGTGGGCCTTGAATGTTCACAGTTGGGTCTAGGTGTATATATCGTTCTAGATGTAAGTCACAAATTAGGTAATCAATTAGGATTCTAATTTATGACAAAAAATAAACTGATTCTTGTTTTCTTATAAAAACATGGATAAATATTTAAGGTAGAAACATATAAATAATCAGTTTTCAATGGAAAGACGTGAAAAGCTTTCTTTTACTTTACAATTTTTTTTTTAAATTACATAATTAAAACAAGGGAATCGGGATAAATCTTCTTCCATCCCCAAAACACAAGAAATAGAACCAAGTTCTGTATCTTAGTTTAAAAACCATATGATAATGTCAATTCCTAGGGCAGACAACAAGTAATTCCCTGGCAAATGATGCCATATCACTAGCGACTATTATACCGTTTCAATAAATGCCCAAAATAGAATGGTGGTTTGAATAAAAAATTAATTACAGAAAAAAATCACACCGTACTCACCTTTTTTGTCACTTTTTTTTTTAAAGGCAACCAAACCGTACTTACCTTTTTGTCACTTTTTTTTTTTTTAACAAAAACAACCAAAAACGTAGTCACCCTTTTTTTTGTCACTTTTTTTTTTAATTTAACTTTGCAAGTTTTGTCTTTTAGTAATAATATATATATAATATATTACTTTTCTCGTTTCTTTAAAACAAAATGACTCGAGGAGAAGAAATTGATTTTTATTGCTGGTGGTGCAGCCGATCGATTTTTCATGAACGAGACTCTAATACCATTGAAAGAAAATAAATACGAAACGATTCATGAAGATCGATAAGCATGCACAACAAACACTACAAAAACAAGTTTGAGGCATACCTGAATCCATGACTGAAGAATAAGAACTCCTCAATGTCTTCTTGTATGCTCCTCGTATAACACGATCAATGCTAGTCTGGTCTATCCTCTTTCCCTTTTGCTTTTGGTCGTTAGCCTCACTTAATGGGTCAGTGATAACTATATATAGGGGTGAGGGTAGGGACCAACCCTACAATAAAATTAGGGCTTCCTCCCCATTAAGGAAATAATACCTTAGGTCCACACATAGTAATAAATATTTCATACCATTAAGGTGTGCTAATAGAATCCAATATCTCCATAGAGATCACTTACCAATAATATTGGATTCTTTCTAGTTACTCCATCTATAGTCAACACCACTAAACCGATTTTGGAAACAAATCTTTGACTATGCTAGCCCACCTAATAGGAAATCTTACAAGATCAGTAAGCAGTGTAGGGTGGGGGTTCTTCTCACCCTAGAAGAACCCTTTCTTCTTAATTTTACATGAAAGTACTTCTAGAATATTAGGGGCATTCAGAACAGTAGGGCAAAAGCCTTGTTACATGCTCTGCTTAAAAAGTTTGATCCTGAAGTGGTGTGCATTGCAGAGCCAAAGGTGACACCTAAGAAGTGTCCAGTAAGATTTTTTAACTCGATGGGTTTTAGCTTTGATTTTATTTTTAACTCTCTGGTTTATAAGGCTCCAAACATTTGGGTGCTATGGAAGATGGGAGTTCCTAGGCCGAATGTAGTGAGATCTTCAAATCAACATATGTCCCTTGCGATGGAGGTGGATGGTTTGAAGTTTTGTTATCGGTTGTGCATGGGAGTAGTTTTAAAGTGGAGCGAAGGGAGCTTTGGTGTGACCTCTGTGCTATGGTTGGTTCCTCTATGCCGTGGATGGTGATTGGTGATTTTAATGCTTCTTTATTTTCGTATGAAAAGCAAGCTCCCTGCAGGTTTGGAGTAGGTGTTGCTAGTGAATTTGCTGCAATGATTGATGCAGCTTGCTTGCTTCAAATTGCCTCTGTGGGCTGCAAATTCGCTTGGTTAAATAATCGTTGAGTTGACAATGTGAGGGCAGTGCTGGACCGAAGTCTGTGTAATAAGGAATGGTTGGATTTTTCTCTAGGTTGCTCTCATAGTGTGGTGGCTAATGGTTATTCAGATCATTACCCTTTGGTGATCTCATGTGAAGGTATTTCCTGCCCTGTGAATGTGCCTTTTCGAATGCGAAGGTTTTGGACTACGCATGATGACTTTTTGAGATGTGTGGAGGGCTCGTGGAGAGAACCATTGTTTGGAACCCCTCTTTATGTGATGGTGGATAAGCTTAAGCAATTGAAAGGCCATTTGAAAGCTTGGTCTAAGGAAGCCTTTCCAAATGCTGAGGTAGAGATAAATCGGACGAAAGCAAACCTTGAGGAGGTTATTGCTGCAATAGAATAGAAGGGGATCAATGAATAGTTATTTAATGAGGAGAGCACTGCTAAGCGAGAATATGAGTTAGTTTTGGATCTTCAGGAGAAGGTTTGGGCTGAAAAATCTAGGGTTAAGTGGCTTCGGTATGGGGACAAAAATACAAAGTTTTTCCATATGTCCACCAAGCTGAGACTCATTAGGAATCAGATCAAAGTGATTCTTACTGGGGAGGCTGAGGTGTTGCCTAAGCCTATCGCTATTGGTGAGTTTGTTTCTTCTCACTATTAGAATTTTCATAAGAAGAGTAGGGAAGTGGTTTCTTCAGATATATTAGGCTGCATTCCTTCGATTATATCTGAGGAAGAAAATCATTGGCTGCTTGAGGCACCTTCTATGGAGGAGATCCAGGTGGCCATGTATGATCTAGATCCTGCCAATGCCCTGGGCTAGACGGATATCATGGTGCATTCTTCTGTGCCTGCTAGAGTATTGTTGGCGAGGCGATGAGGTATGTATGGCTATTAGGAATTTTTTCTCTAAGGGTATTGTGACTAAAGGGATAAATTCAAATTTTTTGACTCTAATCCCAAAAGTCGTGGGTGCGATGAGAGTGAGTCAGTTCTGCCCTATCTGTCTTGGGAACTTCTTTTTAAAATTATCCCAAAGATTTTGGCCATATGTATGAATGTTCTGCTCCCTAAACTAATCTCTAAGGAACAAGCAGCATTCCAGATAGGGAAAGTGATTTCCTCAAATATTTGTTTAGCGTTTGAAATGGCCAATGTGATGCATTCTAAGGTTGTTCGGGGTGGTCTTGCCCTTAAGCACGATATTCAAAAAGTGTATGACACGCTGGATTGGGTGTTCCTCTTTGATGTTTTGAGGAGGTTTGGATTTTCCCAGGGATTGATTGACCAGTTACATGTCCTAAGGTCTACTAGACTTTCTGTGTTGGTTAACATAGGTCCAATAGGTTTCTTTGGGGTTGAAAGGGGTCTTCGACAAAGGGATCCCTTATCTCCTATTTTATTTATTCTGGATGAAGAGGTTCTATGTCATGGATTGCATGCTTTATCTATGGAAAAGAAGGTCTGTCCCCTTCCCGGCCCCAGGAATGTGACCTCCCCAAGTCACTTACTATATGCAGATGATTTTTTTTATTTATTAATGTTGATCTGAGAGGTGTAAAGAATCTTAAGAAATTTTTAGATAAATATCAGTTGTATTCAGGTCAAATTATAAGCATGGAAAAAGTAAGCTTTTCTTGGGCAATATTTCGTCCCAGCGGAAGAGTCGAATCAGGGCAGTAATTGATATTCCAGAATGTAAATTCCTTACCAAGTATCTAGGAGTGGAGATTTTTAAAGGAAGAGTGAAGAAAGATTTAATCTTGCCCTTGGTTGATAAATTTAAAGCTCGATTAGCATGGTGGAAAGGTCAAATGCTTTCTGTCATGCCCCGTTCACATAGAACCAAACCAGTGACCGAATTCCCTCCAGGTAACCTAAAACTGACTAGAATCATCTGATACAGTAACCACAGCACAATAAGTCACTTATAATATGAAATATAATAATGTAATTTAATAGAAGTCTTGTCATATATATACCTATAAATTTTCCCACTTACCCTTGATACCCAAATTGTTATACATAGTATATTTACATATGGGCCTATAAGCATGATAATTACACGAGAAATAACAATTAAATTATTGAGAGAAAAAAAAAATGAATATGCCAAAAGAATAAAAAAGAAGAACTGTATTAGGAATTAGCTACAGTTTCCCTGTAGCTCAATTCTCACACGGGCATCCGACTCCATGACCAAATCCCTTCGGAACCCACCAATCTCTCACTGGAGATTCGTCAATGGACCCCGGCACTTGTTCCTTGACCGGGAAACCTGTAAAATCATCTAAAAAGGTATGTACACAAGGGGTGAGCTCACTAACTCAGTAAATGGAAGAAAGACCCATACAAGCAATTGCCTGTCAAATGATACTATATGCATGAAACTCATTTTATGCCTATCCACCTAGGCAACATTACTAAGTCATAGGTTACGTGCTACTCACAATCACAATGCGTGTATGTCCTGGGTACGAGATGCTTTCTCCATCCCATGATACAACCACAGAGTTGTCGGAGAGGGCCAGTCGTGAGTACTTAGAAAATTAAATTGTGGTAGAACCATAGTAGAAATATAAATCGTGGTCGAACCTCAACAGAAAAGTAAACCATTGCCATACCACAACAAAAAATAAATGCAGTATGCTCGGTCCTCTAAATATATCACCAAGGTTTTCAACCATCCTAATGATCAGCCAGGCGTACTTCTAACCACCACGGCGGTCCACGATCGACGCTTCCCCCCAATGATAACCCAACACCTAAATACTTGTTGGGAAGGGTCGTAGCACGAGAAAATGTCAAATTCTAACCACATGCTCTTATATGAGATAATATGACTGCATATTACTTCTGTGTCCGATTCCACGGTGTACCAATGCATTTATTTCCAAGCCGACTATGGCACCTAATCTAGCCATTCAATACATGTCTAACTAATCATCATTATAATCCAACAATTGATAAATTTATACTCATGATTCAAAACAAATAATGAGTATTTGGAAAGTTAAAGATACCACATATTCATTACTAAATGCATCCAGTAGTAGTCAAGCATATGCATAAGAATGGCATTCATAGTGTCAAGATAATATATATGAAATGAATATGATGCCATAAACACTCCCAAAAATGAAATCAACGTCCTCTTCCCACTTACCTATTCTCGTACAAGAATATGCATACATAGTACGAGTAAGATCCGGCGTGCGAAGACGAGAGTCTTGAAATCTAATGCAGTTAAGAAACTTAGAATATATCCGTTCTGGAATTATCAAAATGATCTAAGATACGATCACAACACGTTTAATAAGGGGAAGAATGTTGTTGATGAGTTTGAGTTCAAAAAGAGCTCATTTGGACCATAGGTGGGTCATACAGGTGGGTAGGAGGACTCATCTATGCAAACTACCCAAGCAAACAACACTCAGACACACATCGGTGGGTGCTATCGGCGGGTTTGGTACTCACCGATCCTACCTGCTGGTAGGACCCCAGGGCTAACCCAAAATCGGTGGGTGCTACCGATGAGTCTAGGTACCTGCCGGTCCTACTTTCCAGTAGGACCCCGAACCCCAGTCAGGACCAGTGGGTTATATTGGCGGGTCTAGGTACCTGTCGGTCTTACCCGCCTATAGGCTCCGAAGCCCAGGTAAGACTGGGGGATCACACTAGTGGGTCTGGTTACCCGCTGGTGCTACCCACCAATGTTCGACGAGTTCTGTTGTCCTTCTTCTCTTGTTTATCCCACCTCTTGGGAATCCAGGGGGATTGTTTCAAACTCATTTCCCACACACTTAAGGCTTCATCCACCTGACCATATCATAGATTTAAGTTCAAATCAAGGTATTGGGAACAAAATCATACCTTAGCTCAAGAAACCCAAAAAAACTTAGGAACCTTTTCCCAACTCAAAATGTCACCAAAATGCTTTCATATCTTGATTTCCCTTCCTTTAAATCATCAAAGAAACCACATAAGGTTTCTATTAACTCTTTGATTTGACCACATACAAGAGGGTTTCATCTTATTCCAAGGGTTTATGGCATTACCTACTCTGGTGAAATTTAACGTCAACTTCCAAGTCATTGATATACCGACTTCCTTCAACATGCTATTGGGGAGGCCATTGTTATATCATGCTAAGGCTATGTCATCTAGCCTCCACTAGAAAGTCAAGTTCATACATGAAGGAAAAGTGATTGTTGTCTCAGGGCACAAGGAAGTAGTTAATATTGTGGCCAGTGTAGAGAAAGGAGAAGAGAAGACAGAAGTGGTCTGCCTCGGCGGATTTGAGAGAGAAGGCACTTGTGCCATGATTGCAAAAGAGGCGGTCAAAGCAAACACCCTGGTTGATTATAAGGCAACATTGAGCCCTCATGTGGGCCAAATAATGAAGAATATGAAGTACTTCCCTAGTATGGGATTAGGAAAGTATGCACAAGGTGTATCCAAGTTACCAACCACAATTGTCAACAAGGGCAAGAATGGATTGGGGTATGTTCCTCCAAGTAAGGGCTAGGCAAAGATATTGAAGATGACTAGAAAAATATCCACCACTTACTACCCCACTCTCAACGGGTACTTTGTAAGAGAAGGAGAAGATTTTCCATTCTGTGGAAATGTTGAGCCATGGTTTGATGAGACCACCGCCAAAATGCAACCAGGATTCGAAGTGTTCTTCCAGGACGAGTTCAACTGGGTGACATATGAAGTAGAACAGTTGCAAGTTCAAAAGAGTGATTGGTAGAGTTGTATTACTAGAATAACTGAAGGTTCCTGCATTAAGAGTGGGTTTTCCAGTAGCAATCCCGCAACTTTGATCTAGTCAAAAGAGCCACCAAGCCCTAGGATTCTTCTGAAATGGGAATGGGAAGAAAAAATAAAGCTCACCTAGAGTTTACCTTTTCCCAATGATTTAAAGATCCACATATGCTCTCTTCTACAAGGGCCTTGAGCACAAGAGCTTTATGACCTCAAACCAAGGCTGTTCAGGGGAAGAAGTGTTTTTTCCAAGCAGAGAAGAGCTTAGAGGATGATGGCTTGTATGTATTGTGCTAGAACTAATTCTAATAGGAGATCCCATGAAGGCAGTCAAAGATAAGACCAGGGAGCGGGGATGGCTTCACTTAACAGGATGATGAAGTTGGACTACATAGAAGAGGGCTTGAGCAGCCTCGACCGTCACTCTTCCCTTAGCAAGTTTGGTTCCAGAGACCATGAAATCAGGCAAATAATGTCACACCCCGTTCTCATAGAACCGGGCCAGTGACCGAGTTAACACCGGTTAACCCAAACCTACCAGGATCATCAGATACTGTATTCCACCACAACATACGCACAACTAATATAAACTCATTAGATCAGTGGAAGACTAAGTTTTACCTGTGAATAATCCCATAATACTTGATACCCGGATTATGATACCATAATTATATACATGTGGGCCCGAAGGCATGATATTTACACAAAAAGAATAAAATTCGAATATCAAGTACATAAGGAAATCCACCAAAACAATTAGAGTACACAACTCGACTCGGTATCAAGGCTAGAGCTCAGCTCGGCATCAAGGGTTGAGCCCAGCTCGACATCACGTAGTAGAGCTCAGCTCGGCCTCAGAAGTGGAGCTCAGCACGGCCTCAAAGGCAGAGCTCAGCTCGGCCTTAGAACTGTTGTCCCGTAGCACAACTCTCACACGAGCAGTCAGTGTCGTGCTCTAACTCCTCAGGGGTCCACCAGTCTTCTTCAGGAAACTCGACTGTGGGACCCACCCCATGCTCCTCAGATGTATGACCTGTAAAATCATCTAAAAAGGGGTGTACACATGGGATGAGCTCACTAGCTCAGTAAGTAGAAAGATGGACCACACAACAGTCCACACATCACAACACATCATATGCACTACATGCCATGCTATACATTTTAAATCACATCCACCTAAGCAACATTACTAAGTCCTTGGTTTTAGTGCTACTACAACCACAGTGCGCGTATACTCCAGGTACGAGCCGCGAACTCCATCCCACGATACGCCCATAGGGCTGTCGGAGAAGGCCCACCGTGAGTACTCGGAAAATTAAAGACAATGTCGTCCACCGGCTCTCAACAGAAATGTAAATGACTGAAAATAAAGGTGCTGACTCCAGCAATTTAAAAGCAGTACGATTGGCCCTCTTGAATGTACCACCGGGGTTGCCGGCTGTCCTACATGACCCGCCGGGCGTTATGTCTAACCGCCACAGTGACCCGACGATCGCGACCACTGCTTCCCCCCAAATGATAACCCAACACCTTAACCCCTGTTGGGAAGGGTCGTAGCACGGGATGGTGAGAATCCTAATACCGCATGCTCCTACATGACAATAGTACGATTGCATAGTGCCTCCGTGTCCCATTCCACGGGCCACCAATGCACTCGTCTCCAAGCCGACTACGGCATCTAGTCTATCAATGCAACATGCATCATGATGTCCACATTCAACATATAAACATCTCATTCAATTGGCAATTGGAAAGTAAACATAGCACATATGCACATCAATGTGTGGAATGAATAGTCTACATAGCATATTCATGATGGCATGACTAGACTAGATATAATTAAATGATGCCAAACAATGCCTTGAAACAAGGCCAAACGTCCTCTCCCCACTTACCTGTAGTGTACAAGGATTCCCGTTCGGTACGAGTGAGATCCGGTGCGAATCGGGTAAGATTTAGTGAACCTAACATAATTGAGCGGGTTAGTACTTCACCATTTTAGGATCAAAATTAATGAAATCTGATGACAAAATTGTGTTTAGAACGTTAAAAGAAGGTCACACATCCGATTTGGGTCCAATCGGATGTAAGGATCACCCTCGGGCCACACGGGTGGGTCAGACAGGTGGGTAGTCTGGCCCACCGGTCCTACCCACCGGTTGGGACCGACGGGTAGGGGCCCACCGGTTCCACCCATCGGTTGGGCCAGGGGCCCCTGCTAGGACCGACGGGTAGGATGGCCCGTCGGTTAGCCCGCCAGTTGTGCCCGAAGGCCCCCCTGCCTTCTCAGGTGGGTGCCCACAGGCGGGTAGGGGCCCACTGGTTGCACCCACCGGTCTTGGCGGGAAACACCCTGTTTCTTCTCTATTTTTTTCATTCTTTGGGGAATCAAATGGGGGCTTTTCCCATCCATTCTTCACACCTTCAAGGTCTTATAGGATGGTTCTAACCTAGATCTAGGTTAGATTCAAGTGATGGGAAACCATCTTACCTTCTTTGCTCAAGAACAACCTCAAACCCTCCAAATCACTTCAAACCCACAATGCTTCTTCCACCTTGTCAATATCTCTTCAAATCCTTCAAGATCAACACATAAATCATCTATTAAACCTTAGATTCATCATTTCAAAGGGGATTTACAAGATCTCAAGAAACCATACTCGAATCAAGGGTTTAAAGCTTGGCTATGGTGAATGTTCACAAAACCCAACTTTGCTTACCTCTAACTGTAGATCTAGAGTTGAAGATCACTCTCCCGGCGCCGGAATGGGAAGATCAAGCTTCGGCGCCACTGAAATCCTTCTCTTCTTCCTCATCCTTCTCTTCCCTTCTTCTTCCCTTTCTTTTCTCTCTCCTCTTTACTATCCTCACCAACGTACGGGTGACATAAATGGAAAGAAAAGAAAAACATAAAGCTATATATATAATTCCTAATTAAGTGAATAGTGCACATGGATGGGTCACTCGGGTGGGTGGGTGCACCCACCTGTCCGCCCACCTGAGGGCCAAAACTTGGGATTTTGACAGGGTTCGGGCCTCGGCACGAACCCCACCCCTGGCATATGATGTAGCATACGTATATACCTTAAATACGGATATAATACCTGCTTTATCCGTACATGGCCTTATGGTAGGTGCATGTACACGGCTTGGGCACTCCCGTCTCTTCTGGCACTGGCTCGGACTTGTCGGGCCAGCCGGTGTTTAAGGTCACCCGTGCCATCATAGCCCATAAGGAACCCGCTTTAATTTCCTCTAGCTCGGTTCCTGCATGGTCAAACCAGTCCAACCGCGAAATCAGACCGGGTTTAAGAAGCGGGGTATTACATTACCCCCCCTTCTGAAAAATTTCGTCCTCGAAATTGCGTACCTGGTTGATAAAAAAGATAAGGATACTTGGCTCGCATTTCATCTTCTACCTCCCAAGATGCTTCTTCAAGTGAGTGACCAGCCCATCGCACCTTTACATAGGAAATGGAGCGGTTGCGAAGGGTTTTCACCTTCTGGTCCAAAATTTCAGCTGGCTGTTCTGTATAGGTCATATCAGCTTCTAGGTACTCTGGTTCCACGGGTAGTACATGAGATGGATCATGCACGTATCTCTTCAGCATGGATACATGGAATACATTGTGAAATCCCCAAGTGAAGGTGGCAGAGCAAGCATGTAGGCTACTGAGCCAACCCGGGATAAGATCTCAAATGGTCCAATGTATCTTGGGCTCAACTTCCCTTTTCTATGGAATCTTTGCAACCCTTTAGTAGGAGAGATCTTGAGAAATACCTTTTCTCCTGGCTGAAATTCAATGTCTTTTCTGCGGGTGTCCGCATAGCTCTTTTGACGGGACTGAGCTGCTTTAATCCGTTCTCTAATAACGTCGACTTTGTCACAAGTCATTTGGATCATCTCAGGTCCTAACATTCGACGTTCACCTACCTCATCCCAATACAAAGGAGTTCTGCACTTTCTGCCATATAACGCCTCATACGGAGCCATTCCAATTGTAGCTTGGTAACTGTTATTATATGCAAACTCCATAAGAGGTATATATTCTTCCCAACTGCCACTCATCTCCATTGTACATGCCCTGAGCATGTCTTCTAATATCTGTATGGTTCGCTCCGACTGACCATCCGTCTGTGGGTGAAAAGCAGTACTCAAATTCAGCTGTGATCCCAAGGCACGCTGTAAGCTTTTCCATAATCTGGAAGTGAACCTTGGGTCCCTATCTGAAACAATGCTCACTGGCACTCCATGTAAACGCACTATGTTGTCCATGTAAAGTTGTGCTAGTTTGGTCATAGAGAACTTGGTCTTGATAGGAATAAAATGAGCAGTCTTGGTAAGCCGATCCACGATCACCCATATCGCGTCCATTCCCTTAGGTGTATTTGGTAGTCCGGTGACGAAGTCCATAGTAATCCTTTCCCACTTCCATTCTGGTACTGGGAGTGGCTGAAGAGTACCATAAGGTCGATGCCTTTCAGCTTTTACTTTCTGGCAGGTAAGACAAGTCGCCACATACAAAGCTATGGTGACTTTCATGTTTGGCCACTAGTAACTTTGTTTGAGGTCTTTGTACATCTTGGTACTTCCTGGGTGAAGTGAGTAATCGGAGCTGTGTGCTTCTCGCACTATCTTGTCTTGTATATCCAAATCATCGGGTACACACAATCTGTCTCGAAACATCAATGCCCCATCACTGGCTAAAGTAAAATCTGGGTCGTTCATTGTTTGATCTTGAACCTTAACTCTGATCCGCTGCAATTCAGGATCCAAAGGTTGCTTCATTATCACCTCTTGCCTAATTGCCGGATGCACCTGTAGAGCCGTCAAGGATACAGTCAACCATTTAAGGGTTTCTGGTTGAGGTTCAAGCTCTAAAGTTGCCCCTTCATATAAGAGGGTTTCGTCCATTAGCATCGCCTCTTGCACGAGTGGTGGACTGACTGCTAAGTATGAGAGCGACACAGTCTGTGTCTTCCGACTCAATGCATCTGCCACTACATTAGCCTTGCCGGGATGATACTGAATGTCGCAGTCATAATCCTTCATGAGTTCAAGCCATCTCCTCTGTCTCATGTTCAAATCCTTCTGGGTGAAGAAGTACTTCAGGCTTTTGTGATCACTGTATATCTCGCACTTCTCCCCATACAAATAATGTCGCCAGATCTTAAGGGCAAAAATGACTGCAGCTAGTTCCAAGTCATGAGTGGGGTAATTCTTCTCATACTCCTTTAGTTGTCGGGATGCATACGCTATTACCTTACCGCGTTGCATGAGAACACAACCCAAACCAACTTTGGAAGCATCGGTATAAACTGTCATTCCACCTGTGCCTTCAGGAATAGTCAGCACAGGGGCAGTCACCAACTTTTCTTTCAATTCCTGGAAGCTCTTCTCACATTCCTCTACCCAGTCGAATTTCACACCCTTTTTAGTCAACTTGGTCATTGGCGCTGAGATCCGAGCAAAATTCTCAATGAAGCGCCGGTAGTATCCAGCCAAACCCAAGAAGCTTCTAATTTCGGTAACATTCTTGGGGCTTTCCCATTCCACTACTGCTTTCACCTTAGCAGGATCTACTTCGATTCCGGCTTTAGACACTACGTGCCCCAGGAATCCAACTTGTTCAAGCCAGAATTCACACTTACTGTACTTGGCAAACAACTGTTGATCCCTCAACCTCTGTAACACCATCCTCAAGTGTTGAGTGTGCTCCTCTTCGGTCTTGGAGTAGGTCAAGATATCGTCAATAAAAACAATTACCCATTTGTCGAGCACATCCTGAAATACTCGATTCATTAGATCCATGAATGCTGCCGGTGCATTGGTTAACCCGAAGGACAACACTAGGAACTCATAGTGACCGTATCGAGTCCTAAATGTTGTTTTGGGTATATCACTATTCTTTATCTTGAGCTGATAATAGCCGGACCGAAGGTCTATCTTTGAAAATACTCCGGCTCCCTGCAACTGATCAAATAAATCATCAATGCGTGGCAATGGATACCGGTTCTTAATGGTTAGCTTATTTAACTCCCGGTAATCTATGCACATACGCAAACTACCATCCTTCATCTTGACAAACAACACCGGGGCACCCCAAGGTGAAACACTTGGGCGAATAAACCCCTTTTCTAATAATTCCTGCAACTGCATCTGCAACTCCTTCAATTCAGCTGGTGCCATCCTGTATGGAGCCTTAGATACCGGAGCTGCTCCAGGAGTCAAGTCTATGGCAAACTCCAACTCTCTATCAGGTGGTAAATGCATCAGATCATCTGGGAAAACATCGGGAAACTCTTTAACCACCTTTACCTCTTCTAGAGGTGTAATCCTTGCATCAACATCAAGTACCGATGCCAAGTAACCATGACATCCACTTTCTAGCAATTTTACCGCTTGAAGAGCAGAGACAAGGACCTTCTTCACTCTTTTCATTGGATCTGCTCGGTATACCAATTCTTTCCCTTCGTCATCTGTCACCCTTATCAGCTTTTCAGCACAGATCACATTAGCTCGATGAGCCGACAACCAATCCATACCCAATATAACATCAAAATTCTGCATATTAAACTTAATGAGTTGCGCATCAAGATTCTTCCCACTAATTTCCACTGGGCACGGCCCATACACTTCCTTCAACTGTGCAACTTTACCAGTAGGCATACTAACAATCATTCCATGGTCTAGGATCCTGGGTGACATCCCAAGTTTCTCTACAAATCTCTTAGATGCGAATGAATGAGTAGCTCCTGAATCGAATAAAACATAGGCTGGTATGCCTGATATGGGTAGGATACCTAGTATAACAATGCATATAATTTCAGCAGGTCATCAATATTAATCATAATAAATTTCTTAATTTAAAATGTACCTGCCACTACTTCTGTACTGGCCTCAGCTTCCTCGGCTGACAGAGCATACATCCTTCCCTGCGGTTGATTCCCTCGAGGTAAGGGAGGTCGGTACGCAGAGGGCTGACTGGAGGGCAAGGCTGGTCTGGCCCGACAGTCTTTCGCATAATGCCCATATGAATGGCAGTTGAAGCAACAAATCTAAGATGTCGGAACTGGAGCGGGGCCCCTCTACACTTGACCCGTTGCAGATGGAGGTCGAGGTGGCCTTGGAGCTGTAGGTGCCACACTAGTGTTTGGGCAAAAAGAGGTGGAACCCGAACCACCAATTGGTCTAGGAGGGTGGCCAGATGGCCTATAGGGCTGCCTATACATAGGCCCAGAACTGTACGATCCGCGGTATGCCTTGGAGGAATTTCCCATATCCGGGAATGGATTTGTTCTCTTCCACAGTCCAGGGGTGAGGGACTGTTCACCCTTTTGCTTATCTTCCATGGTCTTGGCCTTCTGCACAATCTGGCCATATTCGATCAAATCCAGTACCTCAAGTACAGACCCAATAGATGCTTTTAGTCCTTTTAGGAACCTTGCTGCCTTCTCTTCAGCTGTCCTCATATGCCTTGGGGCAAAATGGAACAAACTCTCGAATTGTTGTTGGTACTCAAGGACAGTCTTACCTCCTTGAGCTAAAGCCATGAACTCAGTCTACTTTCGGTCTCTGAAGCTACGCGGATAATGGTTGTCCAAGAACAACTCCTTGAACTGCTCCCAAGTGGGTTCTGGATGAGCAGCCAACAATATAGGCTTGGAGGCTTGCCACCAAGAATTTGCCTCTTTCTTGAGTTGCAAACCAGCACAAATGAGTTTCTGTGCATCCGTGCACTCAAGCACCTCAAATATCTTCTCTAATTCTTGGATCCATTGATCCGGTTCCAGAGGATCACTCCCCACCTTAGAGAATACAGGTGGTAAGTTCCTCTTGAATGACTCCACTACCCTTGACGTATTACTCATCGTCGGGAAGTTAGGAGCATAGGCAGGATAGTAGGAGTATGGAGGAGGCATCCCATATTGAGGAACACCGAATGGTGGGATTGGGGGTGTAACTCCCACTTGTGGTCCCGTTCCCGACCCTACAGGCGGGTCCTGTGGAGTGAGTACCCGGGGAGGTTGACCCGGTTGAGAAAAGTCCAACTGTTGCTGGATAGCAGTCATAAATGCTTGCTGTTGCTGAAGCATTTGTTGCTGAAAAGCTTGTTGGGACTGCTGAATTATAGTAGCAACATCTCCCGGTGTAATGACCGGTGGAGGGTCCGGGAGTGTAGTCATAGGTGGGTCCCCATGTGCCCCACCCTGACCAAGGGTCTCTGGAGATAGTGGAGGTGAGGTATGCCCCACAGAGCGGGACCTCCTGGGATTTTGTGGTCGACCGACCGGACGAGGACCCCGCGAGGTACCTCGGGCATTACTACCGGATCTGGTACGTACCATCGTATTCCTGTACCTGGAACATATCACCCACCACACTGGTTAAACACCGTAGAATTGATTTTGGCACACAAGTTTATGCCATCACATAAGGTGTGGTAGTGTATGATAGCCTGTAAATAACCGCAGCTTAATTCCAAGATACAGGGCAAAGGCCCCAACAGATATGTCAATGGTCCCACTTGACCATAGCACATTAATCATAGGAATAATAATCAATAATGAGGATCAATGTAATCATGCTAGGAGGAGAGAAGGAAAGAAAAGAAAAAGAAAAAAAAATTTCAAAATTTCCAAATTTTCACAACCGGTGGGCTGCACCGGCGGGTAGGGGCCCGCCGGTCGAGCCCGCCGGTCCTAGTGCCTCACACCGGTGGGTGGCACCGGCGGGTAGGGGCCCGCCGGTTATACCCGCCGGTCTTGCCCGTGTAAAAACACGAACAGGGCCCTACAGGCCCTGTTCTGTTTGTCTCTTTCCCCATCTCCTTTCTCTTTCTTCCTTTCTTCCTTGGGCGATCTTGGAGGTCTCCTCGGAGCTTCTACTCGCGAGTCTACTCATCCACTCGGCGCTTTAGAGAAGAGTCAACTCTCCCTCCTTCAAGTAAGTTCCTCCTTTTTCTTTTCTCAGAATTTCCATTTGGGGTAGAATGCATGCATAAGCTTTACTTTTTAGGTTTCCTTTTCATATTTTTCACCATAGAATAGTATTTCCATGTGATTGTGATGCTTCTACTGTGGTCATTTGTAGTTTATAGGAATTTTATCTCTTCATTTGGAGAAAACCCCAATTCGTGCCCTAGGTTTCCAAATTTGGGGGTTTCTTAAATTTTTACTCCTTTTCTCCAATTGATAACTCCTTTGTGATGCATTCCATTTGATTTGTGCTAGATATGCTTTAGATTTCATGAATCATCCATTATGCTTGGAATCCCCATGTATTTCCATGAAAATCCCTCTTTTTGTATTGGTTTCCTTGATTTTCATCCCATACTTGTATTCATGGAACTCCATAGTCTATTTGGGTATGTTCTTGCACTTTCGTGACCCCACTACTATGTCATTTCATCTTAGTCCTTTGGTTTCCGGTTGTTCTCCATTATGTTCGAATTTGCGCATTGGACTTGAATTCCCTCGTTTTATTTATGCTCTTTGCTTTTGCTGTCATTTTACTGTTTTCGCATGTTTCTCTGCGTTGTCACCTACCGTGCATCATATCCATTAGCTCCCTATCATTCCTAGCTTGTCACCGTTCCCGTTTTGCATGAATTTGGTTTTGGATTTCCCCTTTTTAATGCTGCTGTCATTTTCCTTTCTGTACTCACCCTATTTTCTTTTCTTCTTGCCAGGATGTCATCTTGCACCGGTAAAGGACCATCATCCTCTGGCGTACGACGCAAGACCACCGCTTCTAAGCGGAAGAGTGCGGAGACCAGCTCTTCAGCCCCTCGCACAGGGAGACCCGCACCTGCCCAGTCTGACCCTTCAGACTATGATGAGGAGCACTTCCTTAGTGCAGAGGCAGCAGCCAACTGGCCCAACTTCCTGAAGGGGTCAGTGATGATAGAGAAGACCGTGGTAGTCGAGGACTTCCACAAGGCTCGGCTTCAGGAGAGGTTCTCAGCATTGGGCTGGGACTCTATTCTTCACGTAGACCGACCCTGCTACGAGCAGCTCGTCCGTCGGTTCTATTGCAACCTGGAGGTGTCGTATCCGTACGGGGAGTTCACCATTAGCAGCTTGGTGAAGGGGCTGGACATCCAGTTGACGGTGGGCACCTTGGCCAGCATCCTGGGTATATCAGCGGTTGGACACAGATACTACAGTCCTCCGAGGAGTAAGCCTCTAGGACCGTTCATGAGCCTAGCGACGCCGGACTTCATCTACGAGACCATCTGCGGCAGCAGTAACCGCCCAGAGTCCGAGACGTCTTTCTACCCCGAGGTTCGTCTATTTGCCCAGTTGGTCTAGTTCAACCTGCTCCCCAGAGGAGGTCATCGGAACCAGGTGGGTTTCATGGCGACCTTCATTGTGTTCTGCATTTACACGACTGCAGAGGGAGGTGTCGAGCACTTGTGCCTCCCCTACATCATTCTCAGGACGATGGAGCACCACACTTCCCACCCGGAGGATGGAGGATTCCCCTATGGCAGGATCCTCACTAGGATCTTCGAGTTCTTTGGGGTGGACTTGAGGGGCGAGGAGGGGAAGACTCCGGCTGATAGGTTTGACCGAAGTAACCTCCTGAGGATGGGTCTCCAGACCCTCATGGATTCACCTCCGAGAGCAGGAGCTCAGAGAGGTAGGGGTAGGAGGGCTGCCCCTATGGAGGATGTCCACATGGAGGAGGAGTCCAGTGAGGAGGATGAGGACTACGTTCCTCAGGACGAGGAGGAGGATCTGATGGGTGGCGGCATCCCTGAGGAGGCACCTCAGGAGTCGAGAGGTCCTGGTCCCAGTTCTTCCAGAGCTGCAGCCTCACCACATAGAGCTCCACCACCTGGGAGTGGTGTCTACGACTTCGAGGGCATGGTGTCCTCCATGAGGGCCTTGCAGGATGGCCAGGTTCAGCTACTGAGACGGCTGG
Source organism: Macadamia integrifolia (assembly GCF_013358625.1). NCBI lineage: Eukaryota > Viridiplantae > Streptophyta > Magnoliopsida > Proteales > Proteaceae > Macadamia > Macadamia integrifolia. The sequence continues at coordinate 265,133 of NW_024870234.1, forward strand.
ACGAGAGTGCCTCCAGGGAGGAACGCATCCTGGAGAGGCAGGCCACCTTGGAGGATTCCTTCCTTAGGCTGGGTCAGGACTTGGACACCACAGCCAACGCTATCTCAGCAGATTTTGGCCTGCTTCGGAGGGAGGTACGACTGGTGAACACGAGGTTTGACTATTACGATCACCGCGTCAACGTCAACTCTAGGCCTCCGGCGAACGTGGTGATCATCGATGATGACGACGATGACCAGTGAGGGCTTGGCTCGCCCACACCAGCTGTTTACCTGTTTTCCCTTTTTGTAGACCTTGTTGTATATTTCATTTCTTATCATTCCTTGTATTTACGCTGTAACTGGATTCATTTATGGAATGATATATTTTTGGATAGTGGATTTTGTGGTGAATTCAGATGTGGAATACTTGTGTAGTTTAATTGTGTATTTGCTACTTTTGATCATTGTTATTTCATATTATCTGTTGTTTATTAGGTATTTGTGTAAAATTTTTGGAAATCCCATTTTACGCCGTTATGTTGCCAAAATTTCGTCGAAATAGTACTCTATAGGTTATATCACCAACCTAATCCCCTTTTATCTATACTCACGCATGCCATGAATGCAACATATAATGCAACCCCTTTTTATACTTTCTTTCTTTGGCTTTTAATCTTTAAATTTTTTACATTAACCCAACCCCGTTTCCCTATTATAGAGTCTACGGGATTCTAATGGTATGCTGTGAGTGAAGCAGAGCATCACGCTCTAATACCACCGTTTGTCACACCCCGTTCTCACTGAACCGGGCCAGTGACCGAGTTAACACCGGTTAACCCAAACCTGCCAGGATCATCAGATACTGTATTCCACCACAGCACACACACACAACTAATATAACCTCATCAGATCAGCGGAAGACTAAGTTTTACCTGTGAATAATCCCATAATACTTGATACCCGGATAGTGATACAATAATTATATACATTTGGGCCCGAAGGCATGATATTTACACAAAAAGAATAAAATTCAAATATCAAGTACATAAGGAAATCCACCAAAACAATCAGAGTACACAGCTCGGCTCGGTTTCAAGGCTGGAGCTCAGCTCGGCATCAAGGGTTGAGCCCAGCTCGGCATCACGTAGTAGAGCTCAGCTCGGCCTCAGAAGTGGAGCTCAGCACGGCCTCAAAACTGCTGTCCCGCAGCACAGCTCTCACACGAGCAGTCAGTGCCGTGCTCTAACTCCTCAGGGGTCCACCAGTCCTCTTCAGGAAACTCGACTGTGGGACCCACCCCGTGCTCCTCAGATGTATGACCTGCAAAATCATCTAAAAAGGGGTGTATACATGGGATGAGCTCACTAGCTCAGTAAGTAGAAAGATGGACCACACAGTAATCCACACATCACAACACATCATATGCACTACATGCCATGCTATACATTTTAAATCACATCCACCTAAGCAACATTACTAAGTCCTCGGTTTTAGTGCTACTACAACCACAGTGCGCGTATACTCCGAGTACGAGCAGCGAACTCCCTCCCGTGATACGCCCATAGGGCTGTCGGAGAAGGCCCACCGTGAGTACTCGAAAAAGTAAAGACAATGCCGTCCACCGGCTCTCAACAGAAATGTAAATGACTGAAAATAAAGGTGCTGACTCCAGCAATTTAAAAGCAGTACGATTGGCCCTCTTGAATGTACCACCGGGGTTGCCGGCTGTCCTACATGACCCACCGGGCGTTATGTCTAACCGCCACAGTGACCCGACGACCGCGACCACTGCTTCCCCCCAAATGATAACCCAACACCTTAACCCCTGTTGGGAAGGGTCGTAGCACGGGATGGTGAGAATCCTAATACCGTATGCTCCTATATGACAATAGTACGATTGCATAGTGCCTCCGTGTCCCATTCCACGGGCCACCAATGCACTCGTCTCCAAGCCGACTATGACATCTAGTCTATCAATGCAACATGCACAATGATGTCCACATTCAACATATAAACATCTCATTCAATTGGCAATTGGAAAGTAAACATAGCACATATGCACATCAATGTGTGGAATGAATAGTCTACATAGCATATTCATGATGGCATGACTAGACTAGATATAATTAAATGAATGCCAAACAATGCCTTGAAACAAGGCCAAACGTCCTCTCCCCACTTACTTATAGCGTACAAGGATTCCCGCTCAGTACGGGTGAGATCTGGTGCGAATCGGGTAGGATTTGATGAACCTAACATAATTGAGCGGGGTTAGTACTTCAACATTTTAGGATCAAAATTAATGAAATCCGATGACAAAATCATGTTTAGAACGTCAAAAGAATGTCACATGTCTGATTTGGGTCCAATCGGACGTAAGGATCACCCTCGGGGCCACACGGGTGGGTCAGACAGGTGGGCAGTCTGGCCCACCGGTCCTACCCACCGGTTGGGACCGGCGGGTAGGGGCCTACCGGTATGGCCCACCGATTTCACCCGCCGGTTGGGCCAGGGGCCCCTGCTAAGACCAGCGGGTAGGATGGCCCGCCGGTTGTGCCAGATGGCCCCCCTGCCTTCTCAGGTGGGTGCCCACAGGTGGGTAGGGGCCCACCGGTTGCACCCACCGGTCTTGGCGGGAAACACCCTGTTTCTTTTCCATTTTCTCCATTCTTTGGGGAATCAAATGGGGGCTTTTCCCATCCATTCTTCACACCTTCAAGGTCTTATAGGATGGTTCTAACCTAGATCTAGGTTAGATTCAAGTGATGGGAAACCATCTTACCTTCTTTGCTCAAGAATGACTTCAAACCCTACAAATCACTTCAAACCCACAATGCTTCTTCCCCCTTGTCAATATCTCTTCAAATCTTTCGAGATCAACACATAAATCATCTATTAAACCTTAGATTCATCATTTCAAAGGGGATTTACAAGGTCTCAAGAAACCATACTCGAATCAAGGGTTTAAAGCTTGGATATGGTGAATGTTCACAAAACCCAACTTTGCTTACCTCTAACTGTAGATCTAGAGTTGAAGATCACTCTTCCGGCGCCGAAATGGGAAGATCGAGCTTCGGCACCGCTGAAATCTCTCTTTTCTTCCTCTTCCTTCTCTTCCCTTCTTCTTCCCTTTCTTTTCTCTCTCCTCTTTACTATCCTCACCAACGTACGGGTGACATAAATGGAAAGAAAAGAAAGAAACATAAAGCTATATATATAATTCCTAAATAAGTGAATAGTGCACATGGATGGGTCACTCAGGTGGGTGGGTGCACCCACCTGTCCGCCCACCTGAGGTTCAAAACTTGGAATTTTGACAGGGTTCGGGCCTCGGCACGAACCCCACCCCTGGCATACGATGTAGCATACGTATATACCTTAAAATACGGATATAATACCTGCTTTATCCGTACATGGCCTTATGGTAGGTGCATGTACACGGCTTGGGCACTCCCGCCTCTTCTGGCACTGGCTTGGACTTGTCGGGCCAGCCGGTGTTTAAGGTCACCCGTACCATCATAGCACATAAGGAACCCGCTCTAATTTCCTTTGGCTCGGTTCTTGCATGGTCAAACCAGTCCAATCGCGAAATCAGACCGGGTTTAAGAAGCGGGGTATTACAGGTGGGGTCAAGCCCATCCAAGCAAGTCAATATCAATAGTAACTTATGATGCATGATTACAGAAATTAAACTCATAGTCCACGATGCTCGTGATGCAGTTCATTTATTTATTATCCACCTAATAATACAAACTAAGTTTGGTAAATGCTACTACGGCGTATTAGGCTGTATCCCTCGTCTCAAAAATGACATCGACTACGTAGCGATACAAACCCTAGCAGTGATTAGAAGCATGCTAGTCCTCGTATCATCCATAGGTCACCCAGTAAACCCTTCATAAGCCTCTCCTGGCAGTCATGGCACCGGTGACACATCGACCACGCCGGATAGGTTCCGGCCTCTGACAACAATCACATCGTATCACAGGAGTGGCACTTCCAAAAGTCTCATCAAACATATATCACAATGGGTTATCCAACACTTCAACCCTTGTTGGGAAGGGTGCGTAGAATAGGGAGTGATACCTAACCACATATATACTACATGCCGTCATAATGATACAGTTAGTATGGATTACACGATACCAAAGAGACCTCAGTGATAAAATATAATCCATCTCCAAATGTAGTCTTGGTTACATGATACCAGAGAGACCTTAGCCACAAAGTGAAACCCGAGACTGTTTACCTAATCTAGCATACAATAGCAGTTGAGTATGGACTATGCAAACCAGTAAGACCACGGCCACAAAGCGTATCTATTTCCAAATGTAGTCCCGGGGTACACGATACTAGAGAGACTTTGGCCACAAAATGTAACCTGCAACTACAATTAACTCTAATGCACATAATCAATGCATGAATGCAACATACATACGGAAATCATGGCATCAGTACCACCTTGGTCACGTCGGATTTCGTCTCACACACACACACATATCCAAACACATGGCGATCACGGTACCGGTACCACCTCGGCCACACCAGATCCTGCCATACATTTCCATACAATTCATATCATGATTGTAAAATGACCATTTAATTAAACATGTAATTCTAAGTATGTGAGCAGTTTAATAAAAATAAATAATTAAAAAATAAACAAAGTTCATCCCTCACATGTTTTACGATCGATCATGTTTGGGTTCAAGTATAGCCACCGATCGATTAATTAATTCTGGCTTCAGGGCACATGTATGTCACTGTCCTAGACACAAAGGGAATCATACATCAGTACACGTCAAAAACATCGGGAGGGACCCACACAAGGCACTCCCAAAATACATGGACACTGTCACTGGAAACAACCATTGAAAACAAGGCATTTCCATAGAAATATTAGTCTTGTTTCCGATGGAAGTGATAGAGAGCACATTAGGCTCATTTGTCCACCAGAAACAACCCACCGGAAATAGCTACAATGCTTCATGTGCTATATTTCCGGTGGACACATGAAGGTCCAACTCGAATTGGGGCTTTTTGGCTTAAGCCTAATCGTCGGGATTTGTTCTGTGGAGTTTGTAGGGGATGTCCCTAGCATCATTTTAAGCTAAGAAAATCCCATTTCCACTAAGCCATTTTGGAGATACATTGATCGAACGATCGAAACCCTAGTTGGTCTTTTGGCATTACATGTTGTCAGAGCTCATCGGGCTTGGTTCAAGCTCGGCAACAACACCGAGAGGGTGAAACATCCAACCCACAACCATGACATAGTTTGTACATCAAGATTCTTCCAATATCTAGCTTTGCCTAGGTTGAAATGAAGAGAGAGAGTGGTATGGGAGGTTGTAATTACCTCTGACGGTGATTCCGGTAACAAGGCAGCAGTTGGCACCAAGGTAGGCCTTCAATTCCTTCTCCTTCCTCTTCTTCTTCTTCCTCTCCTCTTTCTCTCCTCTCCTACATTGGGCACAAGGGAAATGAGAAAATGAATCCTCATTTCCTAACTTCTAACTTAAGTTGGGCCTTAGGGTCCGTTTGGTTTGGGCCTCTTTTGAACCAATCAGGTTAAAATGAGTTTTGGGGCATGGGGATCCACACATTTAGGTCCATAAGGTGTTCACATCATGAGGAAGGTGTGGAGGATGATTTGGGATTATTCGATACCATTTACAATACGAGTGGTGGGACCTGTGAGCATCGAAACCTCGACAGCAGCCAATGGACCCACCGAAAATAGGCATCGGATTCATACCCAGGCTGCTTCCGGTGGGTTGTTTCCAATGGTTAAGACAACTTGCTATCTTGACAGCTTGCTGTCCTATAGTTGGTCTTGAATGGGTGGTTACCCTCAGACATGCCCAAGGCTTTTTGACAATTATGATCTGTGCTGGAAATCAAGTGTGGGGAGTCAGGTCATTTACTGTGTTGGATCAGAAGGTATGAATCCCCTCTAGTTAGATAGACATAAAATGCATGAACATATGGGGTCATCTTTACCCCTTCGGCAATGCGCAACAATGAGCCAAAACCCGATCGTACTTTCGATTTCCAATCCAAGTCCTATCACAACAGTTTAAATTGGACCATATTAGGGCACGGGTGTAACAGGCTATGTGCTACTCACAACCACAATGCATGTATGCCCCAGGTATGAGCCGTGAACCCCATCCCAATTTACGCCCATAAGGTTGTCAAAGAAGGCCCACCGTTGGTACCAGAATTTAAAATGCAAGCCAACTCCTAAAAATTTAAATGACAGAAAGTAAATGGGTGACTCCACCTAAAATAAAAGTAGTATGATCGGCCCTCTGAATATACCATCGGGGTTACCGACTGTCCTAGGGATCAGTCGTGCGTACTTCTAACCGCTGCAGGAGTTCAATAACCATAACCCGATGCTTCCCCCTAATAGTAACCCAACACGTAAACCCCTATTGGGAAAGGGGTATATAAATCCTAGTTGCATGCTTTTATATGAGCATAATATGATTACACGATGGCACCACGTCCCATTCCATGAGCCAGTATGCACTCGTTTTCAAGCCGAATATGACATCTAAATCTACTATGCATATCATGTCCAAATGAGATTCATCCATCACATGCATCAAGACATAATGAATATTCAATCATAACACCAAGCATAGCATATTACGTAAATGCACATTCAATGTATGATACGGAATATGTGATGTCTAATCTATAGAAAGTGACATGATGACATGGTTAGACTAACACATGTTAAATGATACATAACGTTCTGAAATTAAATCAGAGTCCACTCCCTACTTACTTGTATATATACACGATGCTTGTACCCAGTATTTAAGAGATCCGGTGTCTGGGTACGCGTATAATGAGTGTAACCTATCATAAACATAATGGTTTATCATTTCACTATTTTGGGATCAAAATCATCATGTTTTAACACTAAAATCTGGTTTAGAATCATAAATGGGTTATCCATTCAATTTGGACCCATTCTGAGCATTCTGGAAAGATAGGTGGGCATGACCCAAAGACAAGCGGGCTTCATAGCCCACCGGTTTCATGCCCGCCGGTTACACCAGAGCCCAGAAATTGAGTTCTGGGAACTCAAGGGGGTCAGAACTCAAAGATAGGTGGGAATGAGCCAAAGATAAGTGGGGTTCATAGCCCACTGGTTTCATGCCTGCCAGTTACACCAGATCCTAGAAATTGAGTTCTGGGAACTCAGGTGGGCCTGAAACACCCCCTAGTCTTGAAACGAAGTTTTCCCCCCTTTTCTTCGCCGTCTTCTCTTCAGCTTGGGGAACTTGTTCGAGGTCGATCCCATGACTCAAATCACTCATCTAAGGTCCAATCATGTATCTTCAACCTAGATCTAAGATCAAATTAAACGAAAGAAGGAGATTCTAACCTCTTTCTTAAGAACACCAGTGAAACCCCAAATTTCACTTCTTTTGCTCAAGAACTTCCAAATACTCTACATTTTCACCGACACTCATTCCAAATCCTTCAAAATCATTGTACACACCTTCCATTAGTCCTTAGATTTGATTATCCATGTAAGATTAGCAAGATCCAAGTGGGTTCTTTCCTAAAAATAAAAAAGAGAAGGTGTAAGAAAGGGGGTTTTCCCAAGAATCTTTGGAATATGTACAATACCTACCTCAAATCGAAGATCCCAGTGAGCTAATCATTAATCCGGGCTCAAAATACTAAGACCCAGCTCAGGTGAAGCTCTACAGTCGATTTTCCTCCTTCTTTCTTCTTTTTCTTTCTCTTTTTTCCTTTCTTCTTCTTTCTCTCTTTTCTTTACTATCCCACCGACCAATTACCATAAATGAGAAGAAAGACAATAAATGTCACCCCTTTTATACCTGAGCCCCAAAAAATATCTTCTAGTCATAGGGGGTACATCTCAAGTGGGCATTCTCAGGTGGGTATTCACAGGTGGGTATATCTCAGGTGGGTATTCTCAGGTGGATACTCTCAGGTGGGTATATCTCAGGTGGGTATATCTCAAGTGTGTATATCTCAGGTGAGCATATCTCAGGTGAGTATATCTCATGTGGATATATCTCAGGTGAGCATATCTCAAGTGGGTATATCTCAGGTGAGTATATCTCAGATGGATATATCTTAGGTGAGTATATCTCAAGTGGGTATATCTCAGGTGAGTATATCTCAAGTGGGTATATCTCAGGTGAGTATATCTCAGGTGGGTATATCTCAGGTGAGTATATCTCAAGTGGGTATATCTCAGGTGAGTATACCATTCTAGTCAGCCCATTGCTAGTGTTCCACTTGGACTTCAATGGGGACAAACCCATACTTATAATTAAATTGCATGGGCACCCAGAATTACTAACACGTACCCTTACTTCTTGTACATAGCCACGTGGTGCATGCAAGTGCAAGCCTTGGGTGTGCATATTGCTCTTGGTACCCACTTGGTCTTGTCGGGCCAACCCGAGTTCAAGGTCACTCTTGCTACCATGTTACATATGGTACTTGCATTAGTTCGCTCTGGCCCAACCCTTACATGATCAGACCAAGTCAATATGAGTAATTAGATCGGGTTTAGAAAGTAGGGTATCACATTACCCCCACTATTTTAAAATTTTGTCCCCAAAATTATAGTACCTGGTTGTCCGAAAAGATGAGGATACAAGATTTGAATATCCTCCTCCTTCTCCCAAGATGCCTCTTTGATCGGGTGGTTGGCCCACCGATTCTTCACAAAAGCGATAGAGCGATTGCAGAGAGTTCTCACCTTCTAGTCTAAGATCTCTATCAGATGTTCTTTATATGTCATATCAACTTCTAAGTATTCCAGTTCCATAGGTAGCATGTGGGATGGATCATGGACGTACTGCTTCAACATGGATACATGAAAGACATTGTGGACACTACTGAGGGAAGGTGGTAATGCCAACATGTATGCTACTACCCTAACTCACTTCAAAATCTCAAAAGGCCCAATAAATCTTGGCCTTAACTTGCCTTTCTTGTGAAATTTGTGCAGACCTTTGGTAGGAGATATTTTGAGAAACACTTTCTCTCTCTCTTAGAATTTCATTTCCTTCCTGCAGCTATTTGCATAGCTCTTTTGACGTGACTGGGCTACTTTAATTCTTTCTCTAATGACATCAACTTAATCACATGTCATCTAAATCATCTCTGGTCCAAGCATTTGACGTTCACCTATGTCGTCCAAGTATAGAGGAGTTCTGCACTTTCTACCATATAATGCTTCATATGGAGCCATTCCAATTGTAGCTTGGTAACTGTTGTTGTAAACAAAATCTATAAGAGGTATATATTCCTCCCAACTGCCACTCATTTCCATAGCATAGGCTCGGAGCATGTCTTCTAATATATGTATGATCCGCTCAGACTATTCATCTGTTTGTGGATGGAAGGCCATACTTAGGTCCAATTGTGATCCCAAGGCTTGTTGGTAGCTCTTCCAGAATCTGGAGGTAAACCTCGGGTCTCTGTCTGATACAATGTTCACTGGTACACTATGCAAGTGTGCCACATTATCCAAGTAAAGCTATCCTAGCTTATCCATGGTGTAATTGGTCCTGATCGGAATTAAGTGAGTTGTCTTAGTAAGCCTATCAACTACTACCCAAATTGCAACTGTTCCCTTGGGTGTATGTGGTAGTCCGGTGATGAAGTCCATTGTAATGTTATCCCACTTCCATTCAAGTACTGGGAGCGGTTGAACAATGCCAAAAGGTCGATACCGTTCAGCTTTGACGTTTTGATATGCAAGACAAGTTGACACATACAAAGCTATTGTGGACTTCATTGTTGGCCACTAGTAGTGTTGCTTTAGGTCTTTGTACATCTTGTTACTTCTAGTTGACACATACAAAGCTATTGTGGACTTCATTGTTGGCCACTAGTAGTGTTGCTTTAGGTCTTTGTACATCTTGTTACTTCTAGGGTGAAGAGAGTACTCAGAATTGTGTGCTTCTTTTACTATTTTATCTTGTATTACCTCATCACAGGGTACACACAATCTGCCCCAAAACAACAGTGCCCTATTACTGGCTAATGTAAAGGTAGGGTCATTCATTGTCTGCTCTTGAATCTTCTTTTTGATCCATTGTAACTTAGGATCTAAAGGCTGTTTCATTATGATTTCTTCCCTGATGGAAGAGTGTACTTGTAGAGCCACTAAGGACATCGTCAACTATTGAAAATCATCTATCTAGTGCTCTTGTTCCAAGGTCGGTCCCTCATACAAGTGGATTTCATCCATTAATATCACCTCCTGTTCAAGCTCTGGACTGACAGCTAGATAGGAAAGTGACACAGTTTGAGCTTTCTAGCTTAATGCATCTGCCACTATGTTGGCCTTCCATGGGTGATACTGAATATCACAATCATAATCTTTCATAAGCTCAAGCCATCTCCTTTATCTCATGTTCAAGTCTTTTTGGGTGAAAAAGTACTTAAGACTTTCGTGGTCATTGTATATTTTGCACTTTTCACCATACAAGTAGTGATGCCAAATCTTTAAGGAAAAAATGACCATTGTTAGCTCCAAGTCATGGGTAGGGTAGTTATTTTCATAGTCCTTCAACTGTCTGGATGCATAGGCTGCCACCTTGTCGTGTTGCATAAGTACACAGCCCAATCCGACTTTGGAAGCATCGATATACACTGTCATTCCACCTGTGCCTTTAGGAATAGTCAACACTGGTGCTGACACTAGTCACTTCTTCAGCTCTTGAAAGCTTTCTTCACACTCCCTTGACCAATCAAACTTTATACCCTTCCTAGTCAGCTTGGTCATTGGTGCTGAAAGCTGAGAAAAGTTCTCGATGAAGCGTCTATAGTAACCTACCAAACCCAAGAAGCTTCTAATTTTTTTTACACTCTTGGGTACCTCCCAGTCCATGACGGCTTTCACCTTATCTGGATCCACTTCAATTCTATTTTTAGACTCCACGTATCCTAGGAATCTAACCTGTTTGAGCCAAAATTCACACTTGCTGAATTTCGCATACAATTGTTGCTCTCTCAGTCTCTGTAGTACCATCCTCAAGTGTTTTGTATGGTCTTCTTCTGACTTCGAGTAGATCAAGATATCATCAATGAAAATAATGACCCACTTGTTAAGAACATCGTGAAACACTCGGTTTATCAAATCCATGAAAACTATTAGTGCATTAGTCAATCCGAAAGACAACACTAAGAACTCATAATGACCGTACCGAGTTCTAAAGGCTGTCTTTGGTATATCACAACTCTTTATTTGAGTTGATAATACCTGGATCTGAGGTCAATCTTTGAAAATATTTTAACACCTTGTAGCTGATCAAATAAATCATCTATGCATGACAATGGATTGGATACTGGTTCTTGATGGTTAACTTGTTCAATTCCCGGTAATCAATGCACATACGTATGCTCCCATCTTTCTTCTTAACAAACAACATTAGAGCACCCCAAGGTGATACACTTGGGTGTATGAATCTCCTCTTCAGCAGATCCTATAACTGTACTTGCAATTCTTTTAATTCTACTGGTGCCATTCTGTATGGAGCCTTTGACATCGGGGCAGCTCCAAGAATCAAATCTATAGTAAATTTCAACTCCCTGTCAGGTAGTAGTTGAGTCAGATCATCTGAAAAGACATCTGGGAATTCTTTAACTACCTCTACTTCCTCTAGAGGTGTGACCCTTGCATCTAAATCAATCACCAATGCTAGGTACCCTTGACACCCATTTTCCAAAACTTCATTACTTGCAGAGCGAAAATGAAGACCTTCTTAGCCTGCTTTGTCATATCCACTTGATATATTAGTTCCTTCCCTTCATTATCGATCACCTTGATCTGCTTCTCAGGACACACCACGCTTACTCGTTGTGCTAATAACCAATCCATGCCTAGTATAACCTCAAAGTTTTACATGTTGAACTTGATGAGTTGGGCATCTAACTGCTTTCCAATGATCTCAATGGTGCATGGCCCATATACTTCCTTCAACTATGAAATTTTTCCTGTAGGTGTACTAACTATCATCTTATGCTCTAGTATCTTGGGTGTCATGTCAAGTTTCTCAGCAAATCTCTTTGATGCAAATAAATGCAAAGCCCCTGAATCAAACAAGACATATGCTGATGTACCTGATATAGGTAGGACACCTAATATAGTAATGTACATAAGTATAGCATGTCATCAATATTTACCAGAAGACAGTTCTCAAATTAAATCGTACCTACTACTACTTCTGTGCTAGCTTCAGCTTCCTCAACTGACAAAGCATACATCCTTATGGTTGACTCCCTTGAGTCAAAGCAAGTTTGTACCCAGAAGGCTAATTGGCTAGTAAAGCTGGTCGAGCTCGATAATCTTTAGAAAAATGCCCATATGAATGGCAATTAAAACAACGGTTTTGTAAAGCTTGAACCGGAGCAGAAGCTCTCTGAGCATGACCCGTAGCAAGTGGAGGGTGAGATGGCCTAGTAGTTATGGGCACCGTACTGGTATTTAGGTGAAAAGATGTAGTACCCAACCCACCAGCGGGTTGAGGAGGATAACGCAATGGCCTATAGGGCTGCTTGTATGAAGGACCAAATCCATATAATCCACAAAAATTCTTACTCAGGCCGCCCGAATCCACAAAAGGGTTCGCTCTCTTCCACACACCAGGTGTAAGGGATGATTCACTTTTTAGCTTGTCTTCAATGGTTTTGGCCTTCTATACAATCAAGGCATAGTCGATGAGATCTAATGCCTCAAGTATCGTGCCAATGGATACCTTCAATCCTTTTAGAAACTTCTTGCCCTTTTCTTTAGTCAATTTCATGTGAGGGGGTGCAAAGTAGAATAAGGCCTCAAACTGTTGCTGATAATCAATGACAGAATTACTTCCTTGAGTTAAGGCCAAGAACTCCACTTCCTTATGATCTCTAAAACTCCAAGGGTAGTAATTTGCTAAGAACAACTCCTTGAATTGTTCCCATGTGGGTTTTGGATGTGTGGAAAAAATATGGCTTTTGAGGCTTGCCACTAAGAGCTGACCTCATTCTTAAACTATAACCCTGCACAAATAATCTTTTGAGCATCAGTGCACTTAATCACTTCAAATATCTTCTTAACCTCTTGGATCCATCGGTCTGGTTCCAAAGGGCCACTTCCCACCTTAGTGAATGTTGGTGGTAGATTCCTTTTGAATGACTCCACCACTCTTGTGGTATGGCCCACCGGTTAAAAATATGGTGTATATACCAGATGGTATGGGTAAGGAGGTGGCATCATATATGGAGGTGTACCCTGAGGTAGTATGGGTGGTGTACCTCCAACTTGGTTCTGAGGGTTAATGCCAGGTGGTGTACCTCCAACCTATGCCCCAACACAAGGCCCTCCAATTGGACCTTGTGGATTATCTACCTGGGGAGGCTGACCTAGTAGTGCAGCATACTAATGCTATTACATAGCAGTCATAAATGCCTACTGTTGCTGGAGAATCTACTGATGGAGAATCTGATTCGATTGTTGAATCAAGTTCTCAACATCACCAGAGGTAAGTACCAATGGAGGATCAGGAAGTGTAGCCATGGTGGATCCACATGAGCCACATTTTGATCAACTGTCTCTTGAGGTTATGGGTTAGATGCTTGCCCCATAGGTTGAGGCCTCCTATTGATTGGTGGCCTACCAACAGGACGAGGACCTCGAGGTGCACCTCGAGCAACACCCTCGGATCTAGTGCATACCATCACTAGTGTACCTGATTGGGATAAAAATTTCATAAATGGTAGTATTACAACTCATTACACAATTGTTTGAAGCTTAGCTCGCAACTTTGTGTACTTCCATCCCAAAACAATTGAAGAAATGTGCACATAATAATTCAAACTCCAAATTTATATTTTATTATATGTGTCAGCCCAAATCTCCCCTCTAAACTCATAGTTTTTCAAAAATGACCTTTAAACCCACCAATGCAGGACATGTAGGACCCACGGGTGACATCGGGTAGCCACTGCCAAAACCGAAGGTCTAAAGACCAGTGGGCATGGTTGGCTAAACCCCATTGTTTTCATGCCCATCGGAGTTGCCCGAGACCTATGTTTTAAAGGGTTTAAACCCCTGTTTTTCTGCCTATTCTCTCTCCTTTCTCCTTCACTTCAACTTAGGCAGTTCTTGGGTGATTCCATATCACTCGACTCACCGAATCGACTCAACGATCCATCCAAGTTGTATTCTCCCTCCTACAATCATCAAGGTAAGTTCTCAAACCCTCTTTTTCTCTCTAAAATCTGGGTTTATCTCTTTTTGATCGACAAATTGTCAATATATTTGGAACTTTGGTTTTTCCTTCTATTTCCTCTATGAAAAACCACTTACAAGCTAATATAGAGCTTAGATTATGGTTTCCAAGTACTTTGATCCGTAGAATGGAAACTTTGGAGAAATTTTCCCCTTTTTTATGCCCTAACCATCGATTTTGGGGCTTTTACTGCTCATTTCTCTTCTCTATGTAATTCTAGCATTCCATTTGTGATTTCTTTGTTTCCATTCCAATATTAGGCTTCTATAGTGTTTACTATTCATTTCATTGCATACTTTGCCCCCAATTTGGGCAGCATGGTTGTTCTCAACCCTTATATAGACTTGCTCAAAAGGAGAGGGTAACTACATTAGGAAATTTTTTATACCCTGCCATTCTTGAATTCATTGTTTACATTTGAATCCTAATTCCTCAAGCATATTATAATCATAAATAATTGTCTCCATGTAAACCTTTCATTTGACTAGGCTCCCAAATTTGAAATTTCCTACATACTTGGTAAACTTGTTTGAAATCCTTCCATTTCTTATTTCGAACCCAATAGTGATTTTCTATCTCTTGTTTAATCTAGTACCATACCTTGTGTTCTCTTGAAAGATCTATTCATATTATGTATTCTTGGACTTGTTCATGCATTAAGGCTACATCTCATTGGGATCATTATATACCTCAATCACCACATGCATCATCTCATTAACTACTTTGCATAATTTGTGTTTACTTAGTGATTTCCATCATCTTAATCCTTCTTATCTATGTATCGAATCACTTGGCCGATTTAGGTATCTGGGTTTGATAACTTGTAATATGCTATCTTAGCTCATTATATTCATTTATTTTATTCCACTTCTACTATCTGTCTCAACTTGGTACTCATTATACTTAACTTCTCATTTTACATCATGTGCTTATCTCTTTTCTTTGCATTTTTAGGATGCCACCATGAAAAGGTAAGGAACTTATCGATCCCTCAAAGAAGAGAAGGCTTAGAAGAAAGAGGTGGGGTCTAGTTGTTTAGCCCCATCACCATCTAGAGAGTGGGAGGATCCTGAAGACCCATCTGACTATGATGAGATGGTCTTCTATAGTTCGAGAGTTGCATCCTCATGGAGTACTTTCCGCTCACTACCTGTGATGTTGGAGAAGCAGGTGGTTGTGGAGCATTTCTCCCGTATTCACCTCTTAGAGAAGTTTTCTGCTCTTGGTTGGCAGTCTATCCTCAACATCGATTGACTGTGCTACAAGGGCTTGGTGAGGAAGTTCTATTGCAACCTTGAGGCTACAGAAGAGGATTGTAACCTTGAGGCTACAGAGGAGGATTGCAACCTTGAGGCTACAGAGGAAGATTGAAACCTTGAGGCTATAGAGGAGGAGGGGGAGTTTGCCATAATTAGTATGGTGAAGGGTGTGGAGATCATCCTGACTATGGATAGACTGGCAGAAATTATGGGTATCTCCTTAGAGGGAATCTACTACTATAGTCCTCCTAGGACCAGAGGCATAGGCCCACTGATGACCCAGGACATGCAGGAGCATATCTATGATGGATCAGTGGCTCATGAGCGAGACCTACATCCAAGTTAGCCTTTTCCCCTGCGGGCAGGGTATTTGCCAGATTGGTGCAGTTCAACCTAGCTCCTAGGAGTGGTCATAGGAATCGGGTGAGTTTCATGCCAACCTACCTGGCTGCCTGCCTGCCTGCTGTCTGCCTTAAAGGGCAATGTACCTAGATTGTGCCTTCTGTACTTTATGTTGAGGTCTATGCACCACCATGCTATGCATCCAGAAGACACAAACCTACTTTATGGCAGAGCTGTCACTCGAGTCTTCGACCATTTTGTAGTTGACCTTTCTGGGGAGGTGGGAATGGTCCTAAGGGACAAGTTCTCTAGAAGGAACTTGAGGCAGATGAACCTGCGTGCCTTATTAGTAGAGCCTCAGGTAGCCGAGGAGCAGGGGGAGGATGTGCCCATGAATGAGGATGAGTAGGATAGAGATGACGGGGACTATTTCCCTTATCAGGAGGAGGGTTTCCAAGGGGTACCTAATCATGAGGATATTAGAGAGGAGGAGGTGTTGGAGGAGGTGCCATTGGATACTAGGGTAGCAGATCCACCTTTTCCTAGAGCAGGGGGTTCTAGATCAGCCAGAGCTAGTGGCGCAGATATCCCTAGTGCTTCTGGCACACAGGCCTCAGCTCCCCCACCTATCGGAGAGGCATATATCCTATAGGATCTACTATCAGAGTTGAGGACCTTGAGGGAAGGTTAGGCTAAGCTCAGAGTTAAGCTTGGAAAGAGTGTGGCCAAGGAGCAGGAGCTTCTCAGGAGAGTGGATGAGAGCACCAGTAGAGAACTCCAGATGTGGAGGCAGTTTGGAGAGATGGAGTCTAGGTTTCAGCCACTCACCTGGGATATGTACCACTCTTTTAGGATGATCTTTGTGGATGTCCAATGCGTAAAAAGGAGAGTGGTGTGCCTCCATGATCGATTCACTCATTGGGACACACGTCTTGGCATAGACTCTAGGGTTCACTTAGGAGAGCCTTTCGATGTCTCTAGCGATGACTCTGACTAGTGTTTTAGGCCGATGGCCTATTACCCTCTTCTGACCTTTTACTTGTCATTCTTACTTGACTTTTTAGCTTTACTTGATAGTCTTAAATATTTTGGGTTTCATAGTTAACTTTCCTACTTTACTTATGTGATCGGACTAGTATAGCTTTAAGCAATGATAGCTTCTACCATTCATTTTGTAATTTATTTTATTTGTGCACGTAAAATTTGAATTATGATTTTGATAGAAATTATAAATTTTTGAATGGTTTGCTTATATTAAACTACGTGGTTTGATGGTGGCCGTGTCGGTCACCATATGTTATTATCATATTATTTTTGTTGTCTATCAAGTTTTGTGTTGAAGGTTTTTGGTTTTCTCATTTTACGTCGTTATGCTGCTGAAATTTTATTAAAATCTTTGCTAACAAGTGAATTCAATTATGATAATTTTGAACCAGTTAACCAGAATTCATATTATCAATGCATGCATGCCATGAAATGCAAGAGTTATAAATTTTACATTTAATTAAGGCATTTTAACTTTTTATAAGGCTTTATCTTCTCCCATCCCAGACCTATTATAGTTTCTATGGGGTCTAAGCAGTATGCTATAGGCAGGTAGAGCATTGCGCTCTAATATCACTGTTGTCACACCTTGCTCGCACAGAACCGAACCAATGATCAAGTTAACTCCGGTTGACTCACAAACCTGCCAGGATCGACAATGTAATAATTACAATACAACATACATCTACAAAACTAAGATCAAACCTGCGTTTTCAGTGGAAGACCTATTCATAATAATACTTGTAATTGTTTCCTAAGTACTTAATACTCGAATTGAGTTATATAAGTTATATACATTTGGGACTGAAGGCATGATATATATATATATATAAATATAACAATTTAAGCATCAAGTAATAAAAAGGGAGTACATCAAAAGAATAAAAAAGAATCACATAGGAGTTACTGCTGCCATGAGGCACAATCCTCACATGTGCAATCGACACCGTGCTCGAACTCATCAGGGACCCACCAGTTCTCAGAGAGAAACTCCACAATGGGGCTCGACTCCTG
Organism: Macadamia integrifolia; assembly: GCF_013358625.1. NCBI lineage: Eukaryota > Viridiplantae > Streptophyta > Magnoliopsida > Proteales > Proteaceae > Macadamia > Macadamia integrifolia. The sequence goes on from NW_024870234.1 coordinate 283,061, forward strand.
ATCTCCAGGTGGGTAACGTGCAAAATTATCTAAAAAGAGTTGTGCACATGGGATGAGTTCACTAGGCCAGTAAGTGGAAAGGAAGACCACACAAGGAAAACCACACAAACAGTCACAATACATATGCGCCTATATGTATGCTATTCATTTTAATCCTATTAGCCTAACAACATTACTAGGTTATAAGCTATGTGCTACTCACAACCACAATACGCTTATGCCCAGGGTACGAGCCATGAACCACATCCCGCGATACGCCTATACGGTTACCAGAGAAGGCCCACCATTGGTACTAGAATTTAAAATGCAAGTCGACTCCCAACAAATTTAAATGATAGAAAGTAAATGGGTGACTCCACAGGAAGTAAAAGTAATACGATCGACCCTCTGAATATACCACCGGGGTTATCGAATGTCCTAGCGATCAGCCATGCGTACTTCTAACCACTGTAGGAGTTCGACAATCGTAACCCGATACTTCCCCCTAATAGTACCCCAACACGTAAATACCTGTTGGAAAGGGTCGTAGCACAAAGGGGTATATAAATCCTAGCCGCATGCTTCTATATGAGTATAGTACGATTACACGATGGCACCGCATCCCATTCCATGAGCCACCATGCACTCTTTTTCAAGTCGACTACGGCATCTAAATCTAACATGCATATCATGTCCAAATGAGATTTCTCCATCACATACATCAAGACATAATGAATATTCAATCATAACACAAAGCATAGCATATTATGTAAATGCACATTCAATGCATGATATGGTATATGTAATGTCTAATCGACACACAAGTGAGATGATGAAATGTCTAGACTAACACATGTTAAATGATGCATAACGTTCTAAAATTAAATCAGAGTCCACTGCCCACTTACTTGTATATGTACACGGTGCTTGTACCCAGCACGTAAGAGATCCGATGTATGGCTACGCGTATAATGAGTGTAACTTATCATAAATATAATGGTTTATCATTTCACTATTTTGGGTTCAAAATCATCATGTTTGAACACTAAAATCGGATTTAGAATCATAAATGGGGGTTACCCATTCGATTTGGACCCATTCTGGGCATTCTAGAAAGATAGGTGGGCATGCGTCAAAGACAGGCGGACTTTATAGCCCACCGATTCATGCCCGCCAGTAACACTAGAGCCCAAAAATTGAGTTCTAGGAACTCAAGTGGGCCAGAACTCAAAGACAGGTGGGCATGAGCCAAAGATAGGCGGGCTTCATAGCCCACTGGTTTCATGCCCGTCGGTTACACCAGAGCCCAGAAATTAAGTTCTGGGAACTCAGGTGGGCCAGAACTCAAAGACAGGTGGGCCTGAAACACCGCCCCCCAGTCTTGAAACAAAGTTTTCCCCCTCTTCTTCCCCATTGTTTCCTCGGCTTGGGGAACTTGTTTGGGGTCTATCTGGTGACTCAAATCACTCATCTAAGGTCCAATCATGTATCCTCAACCTAGATCTAAAATCAAGTCAAAAGAAAGAAGGAGATTCTTGCTTCTTTCTTAAGAACACCAATGAAACCCCAAATTTCACTTCTTTTGCTCAAGAACTTCCAAATACTCTAGATTTTCACCAACACTCCTTCCAAATACTTCAAAATCATTGTACACACCTTTCATTAGTCCTTAGATTTGATTATCCATGTAAGATTAGCAAGATCCAATTGGGTTCTTTCCCAAAAATAAAAAAGAGGGTGTAAGAAATGGGGTTTTCCCAAGAATCCTTGGAATGTATACAATACCTACCTCAAATCAAAGATTGCGGTGAGCTAATCATTAATTCAGGCTCAAAATACCAAGTCTCAGCTCCGGTGAAGCTCTACGGTCGATTCCTCTTCTTCTTCTTCTTCATCTTTTTCCTTTCTTCTTCTTTCTCTCTCTTCTTTACTCTCCCATAGACCAATTACCATTAATAAGGAAAAAGATAATAAATGTCACCCCTTTTATACCTGGGCCCCCAAAAATATCTTCATCTCAAGTGAACATATCTTAGGTGGGTATATCTCTAGTGAGTATATCTCAGGTGAGTATATCTCAGGTGAGCGTATCTCGGTTGGGTATATCTCAGGTGAGTATATCTTAGTTGGGTATATCTCAGGTGAGTATACCATTCTAGTCACTCCATTGCTAGTGTTCCACTTGGACTTCAATGGGGACAAACCCATACTTATAATTAAATTGCATAGGCACCCAAAATTATTAGCACGTACCCTTACTTCTGGTACATGGCCTCGTGGTGCATGCAAGTGCAAGGCTTGGGTGTTCATATTGCACTTGGTACCCGCCCAATCTTGTCAGGCCAACCTGAGTTCAAGGTCAAAGCTACCATGTTCCATATGGTACTTGCGTCAATTCGCTCCGACCCAACCTCTACATGATCAAACTAAGTCAATACGAATAATTAGATCGGGTTTAGAAAGTAGGGTATCATAAACATTCCCTACAAACTCCATAGCAAGCCCTAAAATGGCTGGACACTTCTATACCACCACTGGAAGCAAGCCACCAAATCCACTGGGTCTGCTTCCGGTGGGTTATTTCTGGTGAACCACAGAGGCTTGTGAGCTCTCTGTCACCACCACCTGAAACAACACTGATATTTTTGGTGGAAATACCCTGTTTCTAGTGGTTGTTACCAGTGACATTATTATCACTTGAAAACATTGTCTGTATCTTTTGGGGGTGACCCAAGTGGGCCTCTCCTGATCTTTGCAACACGTACTGATGTACGATTACCCTTGTGTCTAAGACAGTGATGCGCACGTGCCTTGAGATCGAAACTGAGTGGATCGATCGATGGCAATACTTGAACCCTAACACACTCGAACATAAACAGGTGAGGGATGGGCTCCTTTTATTTTCAGAATGTTTATTATTATTAAATTGCTCGCATGCTTAGAATTAAATGTTTAATTATAATTGTTCAAATACAATGATGACATGTCATATGTTAAACTTGTCATTTTACAACTATGATATGATTTGCTATGGAATCTTATGATAGGATCCGGTGTGGCCGAGGTGGTACTGGCCCCGTGATCGCCGTGTGTTTGGTTGTATGTGTAAGATGGAATCCGACGTGGCTGAGGTGATACTGGTGCCATGATTGCCATATGTGTGTTGCATTCATGCATTGATTATATGCATTAAAGTTAGGTGTAGTCGCATGTTACACTTTGTGGCCGAGGTCTCCCCGGTATCATGTACCCTGGGATTGCATTTGAAAATAGATACGCTTCGTGATCGACGATTGATACCGGTGTTGCGTAGTCCATACTCAACTATGATTTACATGCTAGATTAGATAAACAGTTTTGAGTTTCACTTTGTGGCCATTGTGTTACCGGTATCGTGTACTCGTGACTATATTTGGAGATGGATTACACTTTGTGGCCGAGGTTTTGCCGGTATCATGTAATTCATACTAACTGTATCATTATAAAGGCATGTAGCTATGTGGCTAGGTATCACTCCCTATGCTATGAACCCTTGCCAACAGGGGTAAGGGTGTTGGATAACCCATTGTGGTATGTTTGAAGTGCCTTTCCAGAATGCCACACCTGTGGTATGATGTGATTATTGCCGAAGGTGGAAACTTGTTAGGCGTAGCCGATGATTGGTACCGCTGCCATGACAGCTAGGAGGGGATTATCAGGGGTTTTCTAGGTGACCCATGGATGCATACAGAGACCGGCAAGCTTCTATCATAACTAGGGTTTGTATCCTTGCATAGTCGATGGCGGTTCCAAGTCGAAGGATACATCCTAATGTGTCGTAGTAGCATTTACCAGACTTAGTTGTATTATTAGGTGGATAATAAAATAAATGAATTGCATAACGAGCATAATGGACTATGTGTTTAATTTCCGTAATCATGTATCATAAATTATTATTGCGAATGTCTTATTAGATGTGCTTGAACCCCACCCCTCACTGAACGAGTTGAAAAGTTCACTCCACAAATATACACTTTTTAGATGATGATGCAGGTACGTATGGCCGTGCCTGTGGCTAGTGATTCTCTTTCTTTCGAACCCGAGTATGGAGTGAGCGACTGGTGGATGCTGAATGTGGAGAAGCATGGGCAGGACTGTGTTTGTGATTTTTGTGCATATGCAGCGCCTTGAGGTGTTCAATGTATTTTCGATTATGTTGATACAGGTCTGTGAATATTATGTTTTAAACTTGATTTATGTAAGTCATGAAGGATTGTAAACATAATAACTTGGTTATTGATATTACGTTTATCATTAGATAATTTCCCCATTTATTTCTGTTGATTCCGCTATTATACTCTAATTCCACTGCTTTTGGTGGGTTTTGTGATGTGAGATTGTGAAATGTTAAGGTATTGCTATAAGAGATCCTGATAGGTTCGTAAGACAAGTACGTGTCTTACTCAAACCACTGGTAGTCTTAATGATAAGTTGGGTCTACTAGAAGTGGGGTGTGATAGATTGTGATCAAAATATGGATAATTTACATTGAGGATTAGTTGATTTATATACAAAAGAATAGAGAAATTCACTCCTTGGCCAAAACTAATCAGCTACATTAGAAAGGAAAGTTAGCTTCATGTCTTCCTATATTGCAATAACAGTTATGGCAATGAGTTGGAGAGATAAAGTACAACTGTGTTAGGATATACATGACATGTCTGATACAGCAAAGTAGAGGCCTGATTTTAGGTTGTCTTGTGGAAATGAGTTGGAGGGATAAGCTCCAACTGTGTTAGGATATACATGCTATGTGTGATACAGCAAGGTAGGGGACCTAATTTTAGGTTGTCTCATAGTTGAAGGAAGAAGAGGAGATACTGGGGGCGGAGGGCAAGTCAAGGGTAAAAATGTCGAAACATGTTGGTAGATGGAGGAGAGTCACTGTTTTGGATAGTTTTGTAAACCCAAACAAGAAGTTTCCTTTTTTTGTTAACTAAAACACAAGTTTGGTAATTCTGTATTAAGAAACCTAAAAGTAAGCAATGATATAGTTTTACCTAAAATCTTTCTATTAGTGGATATTTGTTTCCACATTTGACACAAGGTATCCCTATAAAATGGCAAGGGCTATAGTCCAAAGGTCCCAAACTCCTAAACAAACTAGACTGTACTAGTGATCAAATCTAAAGTTTTTATAGAAAACCCTATTACAGGTTTCTATGGCAATGAAGAAGGTGGTTTTCTTTGTCCTACTCTTGGTTTTTGCAACTGGTTAGTATTCTTTTTTCTTATGCGCCTTAACATCCTCTGCAATCACCATATTGATGTAGTTAGTATCTAATGGTTGGGAGCCTTTCGGGATGTATGCCCAAATGCTTTCAATACCGTTGTAGCGGGTGCAAAGGATGTGAGACTCCTCTTTTATCAAAAAAAATAAAAATTATATCTCTCTCTGTCCCTCTCTGTTTGATACATCGTGTTTTTTACGTGTGATATGCAGAGTTCATAGAATGTTGTGAGAATGATAAGCAGTGTGGAGATATACATCCTCCAGAATGTTGCTACAAATATGTGTCGGAAAGCAGAAGATGCATGTTAACGTGTGCCGCAAAGTCTGCTGAAAAGCACAGGCGTTTACTTTCCATGATTGTTCCTTTACAGGACGTGTGAAATAAAAAGTTTATTATTATGAAGGTGGAAGTAGCATCTCCAAAGAACATAAGATATTGTTGTCTTTTGTTCTATTCCGGAGGGTTGTTTGGAATATAAAATAATGATAATAATGAATTAATAAAAGTTACCTCTTAAATTCCCGTTTGGATTTCTTCTTTAATTTCTGATATTTTCATACTGATAAAAATTAAATATCGATTATGTTAATCGTAGAGATTTTATGATGACAAAATCCACTAATCGTAGAGATTTTATGAAGACAAAATCCATTCAGATGTCAATAAAATTTTGGGAAAAGAATCCTATAGCCATAGGTATGTTCAGACTGTAGAAGGTGCGAGAAGACCACACTATCACCTTGATGTGTGCCGAATATGCTCTCACACACCCTTCCAATTGGTCTATTGATCTTTCAAATTATAGTTTAAAACACGAAAATTGAAATATTAGAGCTGTGTCATAGGTATATAACCTATTTGTCTTTATGGCCTCATGTTGATTCGATGATTTATATAATATATTAGTTGTTAATATAATTAAATAAAGGTATCATATTCACCCAAAAAAAGGGTATCATATGTATATATCATACTATTATATAAGTGTATGTTCTCCTCCTTTGTGGTTAATCTTTTCTGTTACTACTTTACCTTTCTTGTTCATTTAAATAACTTAATTTTATGGTTATCATTTTTCTCCGTCTTTCTTATTTGTTCTATATTTCTGTCCATTGTCTTTTTTTTTTTTTTTTTTTCCTTTTTTTTTTTATAATTAAATATTAGTTTCTTTACTCATTTAAAAAATTTAGTTTTAGTTTCTTTATTAAACTCTCACGCCCTCTACTCACTCTCTCCTCTTTTCTCTATTCTCTCTCATATTTAGAAACTAATATTAGTTTTTAAATAATAGTTTCTTTATTCACTTAACAAATTAGTTTCTTTATTAAACTCACACACCCTCCACTCTCTCTCAAACTCTCATCCGCTTTCTAATAAAAAAAAATTAATTACAAATTATCATTTCTCTCTCTCTCTCTTTCTCTCTCTCTCTCTCTCTCTCTCTCACACACACACACACACACACATTGTAATGCCCCGGTCCCATTAACCTTGCACATATATTGTTCTGTTTGTCCCATCGGTCTCAAGGTCAATTTTCCAACCCTTTGGTCCTTGTTGTATTCTTAATGGGGACACATCACCGATCTCCCAGGAGGGTCTAGAACTTTTCATATTCTTAGGTGTCATAATTTCCTCCCCTTTTGGCACAGCGTCCCCACTATAGACCCACACGTTGTCAGGGTTTTCTTTGATATCATTTGTAACGCCCCGATCACATTAACCTTGCATAATTGTCCTCTTTGACCCATGGGCCTGAAGGCTTTTAAAAGTGTTGTGTCATGTTACGAAGGTTAGAGATTTTTAACTAGCCCAATAATCTCTCTCTAGGCGATGTGGGACTAAAGTTTGCACACCTTCATTGATCTCCCAAACCCCCTGGTACTTGCCGTATTCTTGGTGGAGACACCTCACCGATTTTTCAGGTGGGTCTGGAACTTGCCGTATTTTTGGGTGTCACGCACACACCTTCATTTCTCCTTTTATCTTACAACAATTTATATCATTCTGCATTTACATTAGAAAATAAAATCTATATCTTTCTATATTCTCTCTCTTTTTTTTTTTTTAGTAAAATCCTCTCTTCTCAATTGCTTTCCTAATTTCCCTAATTTGTTTAGTATCTTATTCAATAATAACTCTATAATACGCAATCACTAATTTCCTCTTTCCGTTTTATAATTCACTGTCATTGTTCTGTGTAATGATAAAAATCAGAAACCAAAGAAAAAAGAAAGTCGACAAAACCAGAAATCTAAAGTCGAAGCCTTAGAGCTTGATGATGTTCTACTCACACAACTTTCTCGCAAAGAAAAGTCCTTTAGGGACGATTTGGAAGGCAGCGCATATATAACAGTATCTATGGCGTGACAGCAATATGATATGCTGGACAATAAACACTATATTTTTTATATTAAATATTATTTTCTTTACTCATTTAAAAATTTAGTTTTATTTTCTTTATTAAAAACTCTCACGCCCTCCACTCACTCTTTCCTTCTTTCACTATTCTCTCTCATATTTAGAAACTAATTTAATTTTTAAATAATAGTTTCTTTATTCGCTTAAAAGTTAGTTTCTTTATTAAAACCCACACACCCTCCACTCTCTCTCAACCTCACATGCCCTTTCTACTAAAAAAAATCACTTACGTATAATCATTTCAAACTCTCTCTCTCTCTCACACGCACACCTTCCTTTCTCCTTTTATCTTGCCACAATTTATATTATTCTATATTTACACTAGAAAATAAAGACTATCTTTCTATATTCTCTTTTCCCAATTTATTTAGTTTTGGGTTAAAAATTCTCTCTTCTCAATTGCTTTCCTAATTTTCCTAATTTCGTTTAGTTTCTTAATCGATAATAACTCTCTAATGCGCTATCATTAATTTCCTCTTTCCTTTTTATATTTTCACCACTGCGTTCTTTGTAATGATAAAAATCAGAAACCAACAAAAAAAGAAAGTCAACAAAGCCAGAAATCTAAAGTCGAAGCCTTAGAGCTTGAAGATGTTCTACTTACACAGCTTTCTAGCAAAGAAAAGTCCTTTAGGGACGATTTGGAATGCAATGCATATATAACAGTATCTATGGCTTGACAACAATATGATATGGTGAACAATAAACACAATCTTTTTTATATTAATATTTTTTTCTTTACTCATTTAAAAATTTAGTTTTAGTTTCTTTATTAAACTCTCACGCCCTCCACTCACTCTTTCCTTCTTTCTATATTCTCTCTCATATTTAGAAACTAATTTAAGTTTTAAATAATAGGTTCTTTATTAAAACTCACATACCCTCCACTCTCTCTCAAACTCTCATGCCCTTTCTACTAAAAAAAATCACTTACGTATTATCATCTCAAACTCTCACGCCATCTACTCTCTCTCTCTCTCTCTCTCTCTCTCTCTCTCTCTCTCCTCATAAGACACACACACATACACACACACACACCACACACCGTGAATACCTTCCTTTCTATTTATCTTGCCACAATTTTATATTATTCCATTATTTACACTAGAAAATAAGACTATATCTTTCTATATTCTCTCAATCTCATTTTTTTTTTTTTTTTGGGTTAAAAATTCTCTCTTCCCAATTGCTTTCCAAATTTTTCCTAATTTCGTTTAGTTTCTTAATCGATAATAACTCTCTAATGCGCTATCATTAATTTCCTCTTTCCTTTTTATAATTTCACCTCTGTGTTCTTTGTAATGATAAAAATCAGAAACCAACAAAAAAAGAAAGTCGACAAAACCAGAAATCTAAAGTCAAATCCTTAGAGCTTGAAGCTGTTCTACTTACACAGCTTTCTCGCAAAGAAAAGTCCTTTATGAACGATTTGGAAGGCAGCGCATATATGACAGTATCTATGGCGTGACAGCAATATGATATGGTGAACAATAAACAGTATCGTTTTTAAATTAAATATTATTTTGTTTACTCATTTAAAAATTTAGTTTTAGTTTCTTTATTAAACTCTCATGCCCTCCACTCACTCTTGCCTTCTTTCTATATTCTCTCTCATATTTAGAAACTAAGTTAAGTTTTAAATAATAGTTTCTTTATTAAAACTCACATACCCTCCACTCTCTCTCAAACTCTCATGCCCTTTCTAATAAAAAAAGAATCACTTACGTATTATCATCTCAAACTCTCACACCCTCTACTCTCTCTCTCTCTCTCTCTCTCTCTCTCTTAGACACACACACATACACAGCCACACACACACAATGATTAATTTCCTCTTTCCTTTTTATAATTTCACCATCTGTGTTCTTTGTAATGATAAAAATCAGAAACCAAAGAATGAAGAAAGTCGAGAAATCTAAAGTCGAAGCCTTAGAGCTTGAAGATGTTCTACTTAGACAGCTTTCTCACAAAGGAAAGTACTTTAGGGACGATTTGGATGGCAGGGCATATGCAATAGTATCTATGGCGTGACAGCAATATGATATGGCAGACAATAAACACTATCTTTTTTAGAATTAAATATTAGTTTCTTTACTCATTTAAACATTTAGTTTTAGTTTCTTTATTAAACTCTCATGCCCTCCACTCACTCTCTCCTTCTTTCTCTATTCTCTCTCATATTTAGAAACTAATATTAGTTTTTAAATAATAGTTTCTTTATTCACTTAAAAATTAGTTTCTTTATTAAACTCACACACCTTCCACTCTCTCTCAAACTCTCACGCCCTTTCTACTAAAAAAATCAATTACATATTATCATCTCAAACTCTCACGCCCTCCACTCTCCCTCTCTCTCTCTCTCACTCACTCACTCACACACGCACACACACACACACACACACACATACACACACACACAAACACACAAACACACGCACACACACACACACATACACACACACAAACACACACACACACACACACCTTCCTTTCTCCTTTTATCTTGCCACAGTTTATATTATTCTATATTTGACCTAGAAAATAAATCTATAACTTTCTATATTCTCTCTCCTCCCTTTTTTTTTGAGTAAAATTCTCCCTTTCGAATTGTTTTCCTAATTGCATTTAGTTTCTTAATCAATAGTAAAAATCAGAAACCAAAGAAGGAATAAAGTCGACAAAACCAAAAATCAAATGTCGAAGCCTTAGAGCTTGAAGATGGATGACTCACATAGCTTTCTTGCAAACAAAATTCCTTTAGGGACGATTTGGATGGCAGCAGATATGCAACAGTATCTATGGCATGACATCAATATGATATGGTGGACAAAAAACACTGTCTTTGGTTCAAGATATGTTAATCTACCAGAGGATGCAACTCACGCTCGGTTTTTCTCTGTTACTTTACTAGAAACACTTGAACTTGATGCTTGGAATTTGGATGCTAAGTTCTCTCTTGATGGGTAAGCTTTTTCTGGTCCTGCTGTCCTATGTGTATCTCATGTTTCTGTTGCAATTCATTGATTGAATGCCTATATTTTGTTTCTCAGATAACCAAATAATCATCTCAAGAGTTGTTAAGAGATTACAAACAGGTTTTAGTCTTGGATTGATACTTGAATTTGAGAACATTTTTTTTTTTTTAATGTACATATCTATGAGTGAATGCTTGGTTTTATCTTGTCCACAGATCAGATTTCAGCGAAGGAAATCCTTGTATTTCTTTCTTCATTGATGAGGTCCAAATTCTTAAGCAAAATTTTATGTCATTGATATTTATTATTTTTGATACTTTGCACACGAAGTATTGTTCAACATTTGAAAGAAACTTTTGCACTTTATATGATATTAGAATGGATATATCTCCTCCTTCAAAGCTCTAGAAATTAGTTCAATGGAAGAAGAATATGTTTCTTCTATATCCTTTGATACCCCCTCCGAGACTTCTGCTTGACTGCTTGCTAAAGGGCCTTTATGCCTAGAAGTTGGCTACCTTCAACTTGGCCTCTTTTGCCTTTACATCTCAGCTATATCCAGCCCGGTGATGAATCTTCTTCCACTCCCAAACCTCTAGGGAATCATAGAGCAATGTCTTCATTGGAGGTTGTTTATTCATCCCGTGATTACACTTTTGAATTTACAGGAATAAAAATGCTAGGAATAAATAACATGATATCTTTTTTATGTAGTGTCCCTCAATAAGCTCCAACAGATAATGGTGTGGGTGTTTCAAATCCTAGTCCAAGAGAACAAACAGAAGCATCCAGTCAGAGGGATGTTAAAGTGCCTACCTCCCAAGGCTTTCCTGAAATTGAAGTTATTCGTGATGCTGTTTATAACTTTGGGTCAGAAGACTTCCAGAGTTGTAGACCTCAGTAATGGTGCTTTTCAACAAAACATTCAATTAAACAAGAACATGAGTGGGAAAAAAGCACACATACTCTCTCTCTCTCTCTCTCTCTCTCTCTCTCTCTCTTTGAGCATAATTCCATTTGACATTTGAACTCCACTCTGAACAGTTACTGGGTTAATCCTTTCCATCCCCACTCCTCTCTTATGTTCTTCCATTTTTCTTGTAACCCTTTTTTTGCAGCCTTTATTTTTGGAACTGTTCCTCTGCAACTTTTATAGGGCTTAGTACGCTTTCTATAGCCCCTCTCGACTCCTACACCATGTCTTAAGAAATTTTTTTTTGTGTGGGGGGGGGGGACGGTGGGAGGGGGATTAGCGAGAAATGAAATTACACACTAGAATTATAAATTTCTCGGTAATTCTAGTCCATGGAAGTTGTAATTAGGTTATTACTTTTTTTGGGTGGGAGTATGGTGGCGGTGGTCGAGAGCCTATGCTCTCCCATAGGCTATCACATCCTTGCTCAAGGGCACGTGGGGGCCTATTTCACAGGGCTATCAGCCTCGGATATATTCTAAAAATAAACATTTGGAGTCGCCACCTAGGGTTAGGGCCTAGGACATGGGATGTGGGTCCAATCAGTCGAAATGGACCCAAGATTGACTTGTTCTGGTCCAGAGATTAGGGTAAGTGCCAGGTTATGAAGTTGGGAAGGTGTTAGGCACCCACTTCACCCGGTAGAACCGGTCTTCCTATTAGATGCTAGTTTGTCGAATATTCCCCATCCTGTATCCTAACCCACATGCATGACTAAAATATTAATATACAGTATTATGCACACTATTTGATAAAGAATCTATATTATTCCTACTCTGTTAGAAGATATACCTAGCCTTGACCGCTATTCTGAGTCAAGGGGTGATGGACCCCAACTGATGCTTCGGCGGAACTAGTGAGGACCCTAGCTCAGATGGGACTGACCTCAGCTGCTTGCTCCTCTCCTTCGGAGAATCTAAGCCTTCAGTAGCTCTCCAAGCTTTGGCACACTCCTTGAGGGTGGAGGAATTTCTTCAACCGACTTCTCTCTTTTCTCCATTTTTCTCTTCTATTCTCCCCCTCTTGAATTGTTCTCCATATTTTTTCTCGTGTCTTGGTGTTTTAATGTGGGAGAAGAAGACCCTATTTATAGGAGTCAACCCCTCCCCTTTACAATTTTCCAAAATGAATCCACAGGTTTACAATCAAGCCCTTATAGCCCCTAAGTGTTAAACATCCAAAAAATTTCTTCTCACTTTTTAAATACATAAAAACTACTTTATTTATTTGCACTCAGCAGGTCCTCAAAACGTTGATGGACCTATCTCAAAAAGTTTCCAAAAACAACATATTTTTTATATAGAAAATATTTTTTACATTTATTTATTTTTTTTCTCTTTTTTATTTCCTTTTTAGGTAAAGACCCTACGAGCCGTGTGGTCCTGTACAGGGTCGTTTAGACCTATACGGGGTTGTTTGGACCTACTTGGGGCTGTTTAGTCCTGTACGGGGCCATTTGGTCCTATATGGGGCCATTTAGTCCTGTACAGGGCTGTTTGGTCCCAGTGTGGGTTTGGGCCAAATCGGGTCAAAATTGGGCTTACCGATCTCCATTTTGACTTTCGAGGTCGATTCTGAGTGATCCGATGGTCCAATTTTTGCGTGAGATATATTGTCAAAGTCATATTTATGAGTACTATCAAATGTTGTGGGCTTTGATCTCCTTGTTTGCTAAAAGAAGATCGAGAATAGCAATGAGGAGTCTTTTCCCATTTATTAGCTTGGGGGTTCCGACAATTGTTGTTCATGTCGTCCCCACACCATCAGAGAGTACTTGAAATTGATTTGTCGATATAAAATATGCTATACTTGAGTGCCACAAGAACGGGCCTGAAATTGGCCCAAGGCTGAATTAGGGTTTCAAGTTGTATTAGGGTTTTGAGCCGATTGGGGCCACTTCTGGGTTTCAGATTAGATTAGGGTTTCAGGTTGATTCTCGAGTTACTGCCATCATCTGGATCATCACCAAAGGCCTAGATTCCCTTACAATGTGAAGCACAAACCTTGGTCATTCCCTGTATATCATCACTACCTGGGTGGGTGACAAATTTGGTATCTATAGGGGGGTGGGGGTTTTGTGGTGCAGGTTTGTGAAGGACTACTTGGAGTCGACTGGTGGAGTTAAATTTGTTTTTAAAAACTCATCTCAAGTCTAAATGTTAAATTTTTTTTCATTTAATTTCTAGTTATTTATGATTTCTTCAGTGACATAATGGGTGAAAAAAGAAGTTGATCCAATTCCATGGCAATTACAGAGTCATGGCTACTAGATCAGACTTCCACGGCTCCCTACCCCATTATCGCTAATTAAGAGTTCGAGTTGTCTATGGCTTCAATTAATTAAAGCTTTTTTCTTTTCATCTTATGCAATGTCGGTGATGTCATTTGTTTACCAAAGTGTTTCTAAGGATATACTCTTCTATGAGTATCTAAATCTTAATCAGTAAAAAATTATGAATTATTTCTTTCAAATTCCTTTCAATTATTGCAAATAAATAGAGATTTTTCTAATTATCTTTCTCTCTCACACAGTACACTTCTCAGTTCACTTCACTCCCCCACTCCCTTGACCTGTATCCGACCAAATCTAACCTCGAATGTGTGAGACCAACAATGATTGTACAACGCTAGCACTAAGCAACAGTGGCCGAACTTTTACACTCGTGCCCCTGACCCGCTCTAATTTGAACTGTTGTGATAGAACTCCGACCAGAGATCGGGAGTGTAGCTAGGTTTTGGATTGTGGCCACCCATTTCTAAAGGGAAAGAGATGACCCCACATGTTTGTGCATTGTATCCCAATCCAACTAGAGGGGATTCGTACCTTCCAATCCAAGACAGTAAGTGACTCGACTCCCACACATAAATCCCAACACGTACCAATATTGCTGGAAGACTATGAGCATGACCGAGGGTAACTACCCGTTCAAGGATAGCTAGTAGATAGCAAGCAGTCAAGACAGTCTGCTGTCTTAACCATAAGCCATTAGAAACAGCCTAGGCCTAAATCCAATGACTGTTTTCGATGACCAAGCAAGCTGCTGTCAGGGTTCCAATGCCCGTGGGTCCCGCCACTTGCATCATAGATAGTCTTGGATGATCCCAAATCCTCCCCCACACTTTCCTCTTAATATGAATGCCTTATGGACTAAAGTAGTCGGGTCCTCATGCTCTAAAAATTGGATTAAGCCGAACCGATCGAATAGGGTTCAACCAAACAGGCCCTAAGGCGCAACTTAACTCATAAGTTATAACTGAGGATTTCATTTCCTCATTTCTCATTGTGTACAAATGTGGGAGAGGAAAAGGAGAGAAGGACTTACCTTGGTCCTGGGTACCGCATCGTTGCTAGAAATCCCTGTCGGAGGTAAGTACAACCTCTCATACAACTCTCTCTCTCCATTTTGACCTAGGTTAAGCTAGGTTGGGATGGAATCTTAGTGCTCAAACCATGTTGAGCTTAGGGAATGCATATTTCATACCCCTGGTGCCATTGCCGAGCTCAAACAGAGTCTGGTGAACTCTGGCATCAAGAATGACCAAATGACCATCTATGGTTTCAATTATTCGATTAATGTAAATCTCAAATTACTTGGTGGAATTGGGATTTTATTAGCTTAGAATGATGCTAGGAACATCCCCTACAAACTCCATGGAACAAATATTGACGATCGAGCCCGAGCTGGAAAGCTCCACTTCACTGGACAGTGTAGACACCCAATTTTGTCACCCTCCTCCAGCTATGATGAAATGTGGATCTTGGACGTGACTTCTGGCTTCCAACCAATAGAGATGCTAATGGAAACATTCCCCTACTCAAAACCTTGGAAATCCCAATGCGGTTTAATTTTGACTTCTTATATATGAAGGAATCTAGTCAAGATGATAGTATAGATGAATAGTTCTCAGAAAGATGATTCTGACGATATATGATACGTCAAAATTGGATTAATGGATCTCCTGCAATCATCCTCGAAAAATCACATTTTCCCGCACATATGCCGTGCACATGGACAGTCCCACTGAAAACTTGGAAAAATCCCCCACGTAGCCCAAACATCCTAAAATTCATCCCCTACAGACCCAGATAACCCCGAAACACTCCCGGGCCTAAAACCCTATAACCCTGGCGAGGGAGAGAAGGGGGTCCAATTTTGGATTTTTATATATGAAGGAATTTTGTTAAGATGATCGTACAAATGAATAGTGCTCAAAAATACGATTCTGATGATATATGATACACCAAAATTGGATCGACGGATCTCCTATAATCGTTACCAAAAAAACTCGTAATCGCACGCATAGCCCACGCACGTGCTTGCTGCCTATGGCTGCGGTGCATGCACGTTGCCCTTGGCAGCGGTGCATTACTACTGCCCTTGGCAGCGGTGCATTACTACTGCCCATAGTCTATAGCACACACCAGCCACCTGCCATGCATGGCCTCCCTACCATGCACAGCTCCCCCTGCCATGCACAGCCCCTTGCACATGGCCTGCTGGCCTGAGCCCCCGCGGGCATAGGCCCATGACCCTGCTATTGCCCATGGCCTGCTGGCTTGCTCCCCCACAAGCATAGACTAGTGCCCCCATGGGCACTAGTCTACAACCCCGAGGGCATAGGCCCACAGCCCTTCTGCGGCCCATCCCTACTGCTGTACACCCCCATGCGAATGTGCATACTGGTCAACGGGCTTACCTGCACACCTATGTGTGCTAGCTGCTTCCCATGCATGCACACGCCTGTTGCCCATGCATGCACGCATCTGCCTCCCATGCCAACCTCCTCGCACACACTGTGCACATTGCCCGCACACCCATGCCAACCTCCCTACACACACTGTGCATATTGCCTGCACACCCATACTAACCTCCCTGCACCCATTGTGCACATTACCTGCACACCCATGCCAACCACCCTACACCCACTAGGCACATTGCCCCTACACCCATGCCAACATCCCCACACACAATGTGCACATTGCATGCACACCCATGCCAATCTTCCCGTACACATTGTGCACATTTCCCACACACCCATGCCAACCTCCCCGCACACCCTTGTGCCTAGCCTATGCACAGCGATAGACCATTACCCACACACACTGTGTACATTGCCCGTATGCATCATACATTTCAACCCAACCTTGTGTATCGCTGCCAAACAGATAGGATTCATATTCCCCTGACCCAGTAGGTGAAGAAATCCCCTCTTCACCCACTCAAAGCCAAAAAAACCCCTCCTTTTGCTAGTATTTCTCTCTCCTTCAATTCCCCTCTTTACCATGCGGACAAAAGCTCTCCCCACCCATTTTTACCTTCTCCCCTCTTTACCCAGTGTGTAAAATCCCTATCCCCCACCTTAAGCAAAACGTCACCCTTTCGTCCGTTGGATAAAGAGGAGCCCCCTCTCTTATTGGCCAGAAAAAACTATAAATATCCCCTCCTTTGATTTCAAGACACCAGAATCCCCTTCACTCTTTCATAGTGAATTTTTCCTCCCCTCCCCCTCTTGATTTTCTTCTGATCATCGGAGCGATCTTCCTCAAGATCTAAAAGCTCATTCGGATCTTTGAAGTGTTCTTCGAGATCTTGAAGATCTTCAATCTAAATTCTTAGTTAGATCCAATTTTTAACCAAAAATAGTATGCTCTTGAGCCACCTCCTTTGAGTGTTCTTGAGTGTTCCTGAGATAGAAAACCCCCTATTTTGAGGTTCTTCGGGTCTACGAAGAGATCTTTGTTAAGATCTGAATCTCTATTTAGATCTTCATAGTGTTCTTTAGGACTTTGGAGTTTTTCAATCCATTTTTAGGCTAGCCCATTTCTTTTCAGAAATAGACTTTCCTAGCCAAACCCCTGTCCAAGTGTCCCTAGAATCTTTCCAGAAATAGCTATTTCCAGCAAAAGCTCTACTGGAGTGCCACCTCAGCCTAACCCTCCCTTAGCCTATTCCCAGTAGAAGCCCTACCACAGTGCCACCTCATCCTAAATTCGTAAATAGCCTTCCCTAGCCGAAGCTCTATTCGAATCCAAATCTGGAAATAGCCTTCCCTAGTCGAAACTCTATCCGAATCCAAATCGAAAATAGCCTTCCCTAGTCGAAGCCTTATTCGAATCCCATTCCAAAAATAGCTTTCCCTAGCTAAAGCTTTGTCCGATTCCAATCCAAAAATAGCCTTCCCTAGCTGAAGCTTTGTCCAATCCCAATCCAGAAATAGCCTTCCCTAGCCGAAGCTCTGTCCAAATCCAAATCCAGAAATAGCCTTCTCTAGTCGAAGCTCTATTCGAATCCCAATCCAAAAGTAACCATTTCTAGCTAGAATGCTGTCCGAATACCATCACAATCAACATCTCTCAAGAAAGGAAGTTGGAGGTCAAGACCATCCTCCCCTGAGCCAGGAGAATCCAAAAGACCATCCGAGCCGATACTAATCAGGGGCCCACCCCTCTTGACCCAAAAACAGGGGTTAAGTTCAGGTATAATTTCTCAACCAACTTGTCTTAATGTAGACTTTATACAGACCTTGTTTTAGTGTATATAGTAGTTTGAATTCAATTAATGTATATAGTGTGATAACTTAGCTATACATGTGGGATAGTAATAATGGTGAAAAATGTTCGTTCTCAAGCATCTAGCAAGGAGACCGATTGAACCGGGTAGATTGGGTGCCTAACACCTTCCCAAGTCTATAACCTAACACGTACCCTAAATCTCTGGACCAAACCAAATTTCAGGCTCTTTTCTCAGGAATTGGGCCCACCCCAGGGTCCTAGGCCCAAAACCCTAGGTGACGACTCTAAACCCCATTTGTATAATCCCGATCCCCATATTGGACCATCATCAAACCCCCATCTCAAATGATAAATTTTACACTCTCACAAAATAGGCCTCCACGTATCTCCAAGTGGCGATATGGTGGTGTGGGGCACACAAGCAAAGAAACACATAACATGAACCCCTCTCCTCATATGAAATAAAAAGAGAGAGGAGAGAGGTCGAGATGCAAGTCCTTTTCCCCCCAGGGGAAAGGAGACAAAATCTTAGTCCATCTCCGACAACTACTCTCATAGTGGCGACTCCACTGGGGATAAATATCAAGCTTCTGATACTAGATGCTACCTTTAAATACAAGAACATTTTTCATCACATTTGTTTGAAAATGTGTTTGGCTAACCCCATGTTTGTAATTGTATTCGCTATTCGAATCATGGATTGTGCTTGAAGTGAAATCATTTGGCGAGGGACTCACTGTCATGCCCACAGCCTCGGGGAGGTCAGTGCATGCCATGAAAAGTACTCTGAGAGCAAATGATACCCGCTTCCTGTACAAGAATGAAAGGTATCGTCAAACAGCGAGGATGTTGTATTTGTGCCAGCACCCTCGGGGAGGTCCGTGAACTTTATAGCATTCTGAGATTGAATGCGTCATCAAATGGCGAGGATGTTTGTATTTGTGCCAGCACCCTCAGGGAGGTCCGAACACTTTACGACATTCTAAGATCGAATGATGGTAACCCTATGTTATACTTTTGCACACAATCACTCACGGTTCAACCACCCCATGGCCAATTGCCTAACCTCGTGTGTAGTCACAAGTAATGGGCAAAGAAGTCACCCCCTTGATCTCGTACTTATGGGTATATCAAAAGGATCACATACCTAGTGTATATAGATCCTATCAAGGAAGCCTTGTCGGTCCTATTGCATCCACCGCATGCTTGCATTATATAGAAAATAGATGAAGAACCTAGGAGCGCCACAAGCTAACTGTAGGACTTGTTTGCGGTCTTGAAAAAGAATATTCCTATATTGTATTCCCATCGTAAAGAATTGCTTTCCTAAGTGGGTTTTAGATAAAAGGTGTCCCTCCTCCTTAAGGAAAAAGTCTAGATATGTGACTCAGGGGAAATCTAGTCAGAGTCACGTCAAGTCCCGAGAAGTCGCAAAGAAATCAGGAGGAAGGACACCTAGTGGGAAAAAGAGCGAAGAAAGTATGACTTTATTACATGCAATATCTTATGGGAATATTCTCGATAAGCCATTTGTATGAATCTCCTACTTACGACATTGGGTGGACCAAGGGCATCAAACCCTATCCTTCCCTACCATTTAGCAGACTAACCTTGGATGAATCATTGGTTGTTAATTTAATGAATGTATGAACAAGGGGTTAGGAATTCAAGAATCCTAAAATAAACCACTCTTGGTTCAGGCATAATTCCATACCTTAAATATTCTCCGCAGTCCCATTGGATGCGTCAGGATAATCAGTTGACTAACCTAAGTCCAAAATCACCTCCGTCATCTCTCCGAGATTGTTTAACACCAGGTGAGTACAGCCCCGTAAGCATGGATCCACCCAACATGGAAACACTCGAATAGGCCTGAGTCTATCCCATGGAGACTTTATAGATAGAAATGGTTGAAGTCAAGAGAGGGATAGTGTAGATATTGCATACACTTCAGAACCCTCCCAGAGCTAATCCCAGGAATGAGTCGGCACCGGCAACAGGAGAGGTAAACCAAAATGGAGCTATAGGTCATCGTGGGAATTCTTCCTGAGTTGACTTAGGAGAACCAGAGCATGTCTGACCAATTGGTTAGAGAGGATCTTCACCTACCCGTCTGAATGGTCAACGAGGGGCCTATTCCAGGGTCCCTCTTGAAGAAGAGGAATTTACAACACATGTCTGCTTTGAGCCTCTAGAGACGGAGAAAGAAAAGAAGCTTAGAGAGCAATTAGAGAAGTTGGAGAACATGATTCAAGCAGGAAAAGGCTCATAAGGCCAAGTAGTAGATTCTGATGAAATGAGTTTCTTCTCTAGGGTAAGAATTCCATAAAAACTCAAGTGGTGGACTGATAGGTTTGATGGGTCAGGAGACCCCAAGGCTCATCTCAAAGTATTCCTCAGCATCACCAAGTCGTGGCAACTTGCAGATAACCAGATGGGGCAAGCCTTCATGTTAACCCTATTAGGACCAGCACTGAGGTGGCTCACACAGTTGGAGTCATCACAAACTCAAAACTGGGCAACGGTAGTGCAAGCCTTCACCAAGTAGTACTCCTACAATACTGAGTGGATGTGAGACATCGGGGGCTTAAGACATTGAGGTGGCAGCCTAAAGAAGGATTCACCGCTTCTTGATGAGATTCAAATACAAGGCCACCAAGATGGCATATAGGCCTTTAGAAGCAAAGCAGCTAGAGATGTTGATAGAAAACTTGTCAAAACCCTATTATCATGTTCTTTACTATTAGTATTTGTAAACTTTTGATGCCTTAGTAGCCACTGAAACATATATGGAGAACAGGATTTTGAGAGAGGCCCAATATCAAGGATCTGCCCAAGATGTAAGCAAGAACACCCGAGTCGGATGGGGAAAGGGTCTGGAAACTACTGTGGTGAGTGCAGTTCAGCAGTCAGTCTCACCAGCCACTTCTTCATAGCCCTTCATAATACAGCAGATGCACTACCCAAAAGGCCCCTCGCTCAAGAAGGCAGTTTTCTGATTTGGGAATGCTCGTAATGGCTGCATATGAGAAGTTAAAGAAGCAAGGGTTACTAGGGACAGTGGCTCTAAGAGTGATTAGCAACCCTCCTCCAGCTTGGTATAGGGACCATGAATATTGTGCTTACCGCACCTAGAAGGGTCACAACACTGAAAGATGTTTGGGTTTAAAACATGTAATTCAAGACTTGGTAGACAACGGGACCATTGAAGTTAAGATTAAGCAATCTCCCAATGTCAACACCAATCCACTCCCTTAACATGTGAATTATCTAGAGGAAGAAGACACAGAGAGTGACCCTACTCAACTCATTCTACCTAGAGCTCAGAAGAATCATATGAATGCCCATACTTATAGGAGAGTCATAAGTCAAAGGGTTGGAGTCATAAGGACCCCCAGAAGAAGAGAATCATCAGAGGTAGAGTCAGAAGATCAATGCCCCCCGTTCATCCTTCCTCATCAGAAGAATCCACCACACCATATTACCAACCCCCACCATATTACCAACCCCCACCATATTATCAACCTCCACCATATTATCAGCCTTCGCATGATCATCAGCTTTCCCCCCACCATCAAAGTGAAGGAACCTCCTCATCCTATCACCCCCAATCTTCATATCTTACTTCCCACGTTACATCTTCATACCATCCCGCTTCTTATCCCTTATCTCCCTCATACCAATCCCATTCTCAAGGTTCAATGTGTAACCCAAGAGAAGGATGGATGGATGGTTACAAATGGAAGGATATGTTACCAGAATCCCCAAAGATGACCTCATCAACAGGATCAATGAATGCTCTAGGAGAAGAACAGGAAAGTGATCCTACTTCCTTAATTCAGCCTGTTGTAACTTCAGAAGACAATCCAGAAGCAATTGAAGAGATTACAGCTGATATTCTCAGAGCAGTAACCACATTGGCCATAGGGGAGAAGATCAAAGAATACATTTCCTTAATCCATGTAGGAAGTGACAATGAGGATGATGAGTCGGGACTAGTCCAACTTTGAGCCAATAATAATAGGACCAACCCTATGGAAATCTTCCAGTCTGTACACTCTGAATACTACAAGCATTTGGATGCTAGAGAATTTGATGGTCCTAAGGAATCTGATGAAGAATCAATTGGGAGTGAAATCAATAAAGAAGAGGATGATGACAATAATGATGAGGACGAAAATAAAGATGAGAAGGATGGAGATGACTTTGATTCTCAAGAAGATGATGTGTATCCAGACTGGGATGACTACCAAGGGCCTTAGTACAATGATTATGATGACGAGTTAGAATATTACTCACTAGAACATCTGACATGTTTCTCAGTCTATGCTATTGGTGGTGATGATCTAATAGCTGACCCTACAAGTCGCATTTACCCTTCCCTCTGCATGGAAGGAGATGATTCTACGTCAGATTCAGAAAGTGATGAAGGAACCAGGGAGCCGATGCAAGTTTATCTGGATGAACCCGAATCTGTATTAGAGATGGGGGAAAAGCTGTGTGAAGTGTATTCCAACACAATGAGAATGCAGGAAATGGTGGAAGAAATTGATAACATGCTGGGTGAAGTAATTGTCAGTGATCATTACTACCTTGAGCAATTGGATGATTTGGAGGAAATAGGGTCGAATGACACCTTCACAATGGTGGTAGACACTGCATTCTAATAGCTTTCTAATGCAGTCAAGAAGCTATAAGCCAAGGCTATGGATATTTGTGGAGGTCCTCAACTTCCCACTCCAAGCAGGGAAGGAGAATCAGAATAAGAAAATGATTCTATGATAGGGATAATCACCTTAACCAATAGTGATGATGAAGATGTTATCTCATGGAGATTATTGTGAAAAAACCAATCAATGTGATAGAAACTAGAAGTGGGAAAGACTACAAGGGCAAGGCTCTAGTAGTAGAATAACTAAGGGCTAATGAGGCCAGAACTAGCAGCATGAAGAAAGAGCCAGAGAACCCAGTCTTGGCTCAACTGTTGATGGCGTCCCCTTTGCACCGTGAAGCAGTTTTGAGGTTTCTCACTAATGTGCAAATGCTGATCGAGATAAATTTGACACACCTCACACATATAGTAGGGGCAACATATGCGATGCAGTCCCTGATGTTGTCAGATTCTAAGCTTCCTAAGGAAACCCAACATAATCGGGCTCTCCATATTATAGTTGAATGCCTTGACAAAGTGGTTCCCCAGGTTCTTGTTGGCAATGGTCTGCTTTGAATGTGCTACAATTGAGATCAAATCAGCAAAGAGTATTAGAGTCAACTTGGAAGAAATGAGGTCAACCACCCAAACCATAGGGGGCATATGATAATACTAAGAGGAAGATCCTTGGCATCATTACCCTTGCTGTAAAGATTGGCCCGGTGAAGTTTGATGTTAACTTCCATGTCATTAACATATTGACATCTTTTAACATGCTTTTGGGAAGGCCTTGGTTGCATCCAGTGAAGGCGGTGTCCTCTAGTCTCCATTAAAAATTTAAGTTCATTCATGAGGGGAAGGTGGTCTTAGTGGCTGGAGATCCTGAAGTGGTTAACACTTTGGCCAACATTGAAAATGGGGAAGAACAAGACCAGGAGGTGCAACTGAGTGGTTTTGAATTAGACACCATATGTGCAGCCATTGTCAAGGAGGCTCTAAAAGAAGAAATCCCAGCTAACTATGAAGCTATGTGGAGTCCACCGGTAAATCAGATGATGAAGAACATACAGTATTTTCTTAGCATGGGACTGGGGAAAATATCATCAAGGAGTTTCAAAGCAGCATAGTTTCACGGTGACTAGGAAGATCTCTGTCTCTTACTACCCCACTCTCAATGGGTATTTTGTAAAAGAAGCAGAGGATTTTCCTTTTTATGGAAATCTGGAGTTATGGTTTGATGAAACCACAGCAAAGATACAACCAGGATTTAAAGTGTTCTTCCAAGACGAGTTCGATTGGGTGTCTCATGAAGTTAAACAACAGAAAATGCTAGTCAAGGATAGTGACCAAGATAGTTGCATTACTGGGATAGCGGAAATTGCAATGATTGAAGCTGGATTCACCTCTGGTAATCCCACAACACTAATCCCATCTAAAGAATTTCCAAGTCCTTGAGTCCTCCTAAAAAGGGAGTGGGAAAACAAGATAAGACTCACCTGGAGTGTTTGAGATTTGAAAATGTAATCGCAAACGTACGGATCAGTGTAGCTACGGGTCGAACACAGGGAGTGCAGCCACTTTATTTTTTTTTTTGCTTCTTTTAATAATGCGAAAGTGAACCGATTAATGATTGTGATCTAATTCTAATTACCGTCCTAAACATATGTATCTAAAATAACATCCTAACCATTCGTCTTCTAAGAATTTAAAGATGCAAGCCACGCAATTAAAATTAAATAAATAACTAAAAATAAACACTCCACACAATTAAAAAAATAATAAATAAAAAAAAACTGAAATAAAAATAAAGTAAAAGAAAGGGGATAAAGCTAGAGAGAGACTCACAAGTAGGTTTCTCTACTTAGCCTAAGGAATGCATCATAATATGAGCTTCCCTACTTGACTAGAGAGTCACTCTTACAAGGGTTACTCTACTTGGCTTTAGGGAAAGGGAGACAATTAAAATAAAAATAATAAAATGAAGGTTCTATGGCTAGGAGGGGCAAAGCCAACACATACACTAGTCATGAACCTTAAGGGAAAGGGATAGCAATAATGTAATGACTGAAATTAAAATCCTAAATTAAGAAAGAAAGGGTAGTCTAAAAAGGGAATGAGAGGGGGAGAAAAGACTACTGAAGGAGCTTACTTACTTGAACTTCAACCCTTGAACTGAAAACTTGATCGATTTGAGATACTATCAGTTCTAAAAACCAGATCTGGAATAAACCAAAGCTGAAATTTCTAGTACTAAAGAAAACAAATTTGAAGAAAAAAATTGAACTTAAAAGGCATGCTTCATAGCTTCTTCTTGTCACCTAGAAGTAAGCCTAGAACTAGAATTTGAAAATTACAACTTCAATTGCTTAAACAATAAAAATAAAAGACTGAATCAAAAACAAAAGTGCTTGCATTAATTGAATAAAAAGAACTTATAAAAGTGTTTAAAGCATAAACCTAGATTTAGAGCTAGAGAAAGAGATAGAGCAACTAAAAAAAATCCTAGAAGAAGAATGAAGTGTCTCCTCCCCTTGTGTTAATTCTATTATATAGAGAATGGGAGAGGGAAGCTAAATATTTTAGCTTCTAAAAAATATATATATATATATATATATTTTATCTTGTTGATGAGGTGTAGGAGAGGGACGATAGAGAATTGTAGGAATTTTTTTTTCTCTCTCTTCTTCAAACGTGGGCAGCATCTTGGATGATTTTTTTCCTTTTTTTTTCCTTTCCTATTTTTCTCTTTATTTCCTTATTTCTCTCTCCTGTTGCATAAGAAACCCTTTGGCCGACATCCTTTGAGTGATGAGTAGGAGAGAGAAAATCTTTTAAAATAAAAACCTCAACAAAATGGCAGCTAAGAGGTTTGAACTTGAGACCTCCTGATAAGCAAGGAATTTTGCACACCACAACTCACCAACTACGCTAGGTAATTGTTGTTATTAAAAGTGAATCTTCAATCACTTAAGGATGTGGTCCATTGATCCTTGTTGGCATTTGAAATATTCCTTTTACCTCTGGGACAACTGCAAACTGGCTGGTTCTGCATTTCGGTTCAATTTTGATCCATTATTCTTTTTCTGGCCTGAAAAGATTAATCACTTGTATGGATGACCAAACGAATGTGTACTTTTAATTGAACATATCCATCTTGCTCAGAATTTCATTCTTTTAGCAACCATAAAAAGAAATATGACCTCTTTATGTGTAAAATTGGAGATATAGGATCCGATAGTCCTTAAGGCCTTGAAAATATAAAACTTGCAAAAAGAGAGTGAAACCCAAGGTAGCTCCATTTTAAATATGTAAAATGCATATTTTACTACCCTAAATTTCACACATAAATGTGCTCATCAGAATTCCCCCACACTTAGACTTTGCTAGTCCTCGAAAAAACAAGAAAAAAAACCTAACTCACTTTCATAGGAATCACGGTTGCACTTAGCATGTGCAACAAGCCTTTAAACCCCTAGGTCAAAACTAGTGGACGAGCTGTGTCTCATAGGTGTATACAGTGAATATACACCCAAAATTTAAAATAAACTAATCCCAACCTTGGCTAAACGTAAGACCCATGCCAATCCGGAACAAAGATAATTTCTCTTACAAGGGACCCCCACACTTGAACTTTTATTACCATTTATCAATTCCAGGCACTAGCATATTTCTTCATTTGGAACTCACCTCGTCTCTTCCAAAACATCCTTATCTTAAGGCAAAATCACTTGTGAAGAAATAGGAAACCAATGACTAAGGTGTTGGAGTGTTTTTTACCAAAACATATTACCAAGCATTAATGACATTTGCACATTTTTTTCTCCTTTTTTTGCTTAATAAACTCTATTCTAATCCACTAATTTTGGCCTAAATGAAATGGTGGAGCAAACACCAGACACCCAAGTTACTATGTAGCTTCGCTTTTTGTATATGCCCACAAAGACAGTGATGCTAGAGTTCCTTCAGAAGTTTCCTCCTAAGGAATTTCGATCAAGACACCACGCTTTCTGAGGCATAATGACCTGTCTAGTTCTAAGAGAATCAACTCTTATTCTTCTTTATACCACATTTTACATTTCATTTAAAATTGTGCATATGTCAACTCATGCTACATTAAAAAGAATGTCTTAACTCCAAATCAAAAGTACAGGGAACCCACAGACTTACATATGGTCTAACACCATAAAACAGGGGTCTCTTATTTTTCAAAAGAAAGTCCCATCTCAAGACACAGGCTTGTTTCTTTCTTCTCAACAGGGGTTTTATACATTCAAAATGGATACCTTAATCAAAACTTTTATTTTCATACATCAAGCAACCGAATGGTATGGGCATTAGCCAAAAGCCAAAGTAGGACTTCATCCTTTAGACAAACTCAAAAAATAAAAAGAAAAACAAATAAAACAAAGTGGACAAAGCAAAAACTGGTTTCCCTCCCCCATACTTAAGTCATGCAATGTCCTCAATGCAAGGAAAGAATTAAAAATGAAGACAATGCAAGGGGGTTATACCTGATTAAAAGTTAATCATCAGTGTAATGAGGTTTATGGAAATCCATGACCTCTTCACTACTAGTAGTAGAAAACTTGAGAAATGGTTTCAAACACTGACCATTAACCTTCAAAATTACCCATGTTCCTGGATTCAGAATCTCCATAGCCCAATGGGGATATATATTATAGACAATAAACGGTCCATCCCATCGGGATCTAAGCTTAGTAGGGAAAAGATGCAATCGAGAGTTGTACAATAAGACCTTATCACCAACTGTAATAGATTTACGCAGAATGTGCTTATTATGGGAAGCTTTGATCTTTTTCTTGTAAATCCTAGAACTTTCATATGCATCATTTCTAAGTTTCTCCAACTCAGATAGTTGGAGCCTATGATAAATTCCCGTATCAGACGAATCAAAGTTGAGCTTCTTGATGGCCCAAAAGGCCTTATGCTCAAACTCAACTGGTAAATGACAAGCTATTCAATACACCAAATGGTAGGGAGACTGACCAAGGTCGATCTTGAATGCAGTCCTATGGGCCCACAGGGCAACAATGAGCCTAAGGGACTAATCTTTACGGTTGGGATTAACAGTTTTCTCCAAGATTTGTTTGATCTGCCTATTAGACACCTCCACTTGGCCACTTGTTTTGGGGGTGATAAGGGGTAGATAACTTATGGATAATCCCATACTTTTTCATTAAGGCCTTAAAAAGACGATTACAAAAATGAGTACCTCTATCAATAATTATTGCACGTATTGCACCAAAGCAGAAAAAAATGTTCTCTTTGAGAAACTGAACCACCACTTTGTGGTCATTAGATTTACAAGGTATAACCTCTATCCATTTAGAAATATAATCAATAGCCAAAATATGTACAAATTCCCAAAGGAATTAGGGAATGATCCCATGAAATCGATGTCCCATACATCAAAGATCTTAACTACCAAAATAGGGTTAAGGGGCATCATGTTCCTCTTATTGATACGGCTAAAAGACTGGTAGGAGGGACAAGCCTTGCAAATATCAAAGCATCTCTAAAAAGAGTGGGCCAATAAAATCCGCATTGGAGAACCTTTGTGACACTCTTCTTAGGTCCAAAGTATCCACCACATGCATAATCATGGTAAAAAGAGAGAATAGAATGTTGTTCATGATCAGGAACTCTTTATCGGATAATCTGATCTGAATATATCTTAAATAAATAAGGATCATCCCAGAAAAAGTGCTTAACTTGGGAATGAAACCTATACTTATCTTGGGTGGACCAGTGATCCGGAGTCACACCTGAAACTAAGAAGTTGACAATGCCAGCAAACCATGGTTCACTGGACACTGTAAATAACAATTCATCTAGAAATTTTTCGTTGACTAGAGAATCGACAGTCAAGGAATTGGGAAGCTAAGATAAATGGTCTGCAACTAGGTTTTCAACTCCTTTCTTATCCCTAATTTCTAAATCAAACTCTTGCAAAAGTAAAATCCACCTAATATGACAGGCTTTGGCATCCTTCTTCTGAACTAGGTATCTAAGAGTAGAATGATCAGTGTATACCACCACATGTGAACCAACTAAGTAAGATCGAAACTTTTCTAATGTAAACATAATAGCTAAAAATTATTTTTCAGTGGATGTATAATTATGTTGTGTATCATTTAAGGTCCTACTAGCATAGTAAATGGCAGTAGGCAACTTATTAATCTTTTGACCCAAAATCGCTCCTATGGTAAAATCTGAAGCATCACACATCAGTTCAAAAGATTCAGTCCAAATAGGTGGTTGAACAATGGGTGCATTGGTTAACTCCTCCTTAAGTTGTTTAAAGGATTCTAGGCACTATTTAGAAAACTCAAAAGTTTGATCTTTGGCAAGTAATGAAGTAAGAGGTCAAGCTAACTGACTAAAGTTCTTAATAAACCTTTTGTAGAAGCCCGCATGCCCTAGAAAAGACTAAACGTCCTTAACAGATTGAGGAGGTGGTAAATTATCAATTAAATCCACTTTGGCTTTATCTACCTTAATTCCCTCCTTGGATATTATATAGCCTAAAATAATACCAGATTTAGCCATTTTACCAGATTTAACCATAAAATGGCATTTCTCCCAATTCAAAACTAAATTCTTAGATATGCACCTTTTCAAAACTAGGGAAAGATGATGAAGACATTCTGAATAGAAATTCCCATGAATTGAAAAGTCATCCATAAATACTTCTAAGAATGTTTCGACCATGTTAGAAAAGATGCTCATCATGCATCGTGGGAACGTAGCACGGGCATTACAAAGCCCAAAGGGTATATGCCTGTAAGCAGATGTTCCATATGGGTATATAAAAGTAGTCTTATGTTGGTCCTCTAAAGCAATTGGGATTTGGTTATAGCTGGAATATCCATCAAGAAAATAATAGTATTCATGTCCAGCTAACCTCTCTAACATCTGGTCAATGAATGGTAATGGGAAGTGGTCCTTCCAAGTTGCCACATTAAGTTTTCTATTGTCTATGCACACTCTCCACCCTGATTGGATATGGGTTGGAATTAGTTCATTATTGGCATTGGGAGCTACAGTCACCCCACACTTCTTAGGCACTACGTGAACTGGGCTTACCCATTGGCTGTCAGAAATAGGATAAATTATTCCATGATCCAAGCACTTTAGGATCTCTTTATTAATGGCTTCCATTATCACTAGGTTAGCTCTTCTTTGGGGTTTCGTGGATGGTTTGTAATCGTCCATAAGATGTATATGATGTTGCACACAATAGAAGGACTTATACCCTTGATATCATCTATAGTCCAACCTAGGGCTTCCTTATTTTCTTTTAACACTTTAAGTAACTCTTCTTCCCGGCTAGAAGTCAAATTTGAAGAAATTATTACAGGAAGACTCTAGTTAGGCCCTAGGAAAGCATACCTCAAATTAGATGGTAACTCCTTAAGATCTAGCTTAGGGGGCTCAACTATGGAAGGTTTGAGAATGGAATTGGAAAGGGGTCCTAAGGGCTCCAAAGGTATGTGAAGACTTAAGGCTTAAAAAAAAAAAATTTCACTATCATCATCCAACTCATCCATACACTCTTGGAATTCTAAATCAAAATCAATATCAATATCAAAGTTGGCAATAAAATCATCAGAAAAATCCAGAAAATCCTCAAGCCTATTGATCGCTTCTTCTATATGTGGTTACTTTCCTATCCTAAACATGTTAAACTCAACAGTTTGGTTGCCAAAAGATAACCTTAGGAAACCATTCCGACAGTTGATTAATGCATTATTAGTAGCCAAGAATGGTCTTCCTAGAATTATTGGGATCTCATCCTTGGTTGAGAAGGGCATGGTATCTAACACAATGAAATCAACAAGAAAAATAAATTTTCCACCTTTAGTAAGACATCCTCAACCATCCCTTTAGGAATCTTAACAAACCTATCTGCCAACTGAAGAGTAGTATCAGTGGCTTTCAATTCTCCCAATCCTAGTTGCTTATACACATGGTAAACTAAAAGATTCACATTTGCACCAAGGTCTAGTAAGGCATGCTCAATGTAGGTGTTGTCTATGACACAAGATATGGTAGGGCTCCTTGGATCCTTATACTGGGCTGCTATAAGCTGAGTAATTACAGAACTAATGTTATCTGCCAAGAACGTTTTTTTGGGCACACTAGTGATACATTTGTGGGTACACAAATCTTTCAGTACCTTTTTGAAGAATTCCCCAACACCTCTAGGCAGGGATCTGGGATATGGCATCCAAAAGAGGGATGTTCACTTCTACCTTTTTGAAGACTTCTAAAATTTTATCCATAGAAGCAATCTTCTTTTTATTTACCAAGTGATTAGGAAATTGGATAGGAGGAACATAAGGACTATTAGGGATTTATGCTCTTTTAGAAGAACCATTTTTGGTTTCCTCAATAAAATGATCTTTAATTTCAAAAGAATCTTTAGGTTCATCAGACGAACCTGGAACAAGAGGCACACTTGTGTCCTCAACTGAAGGAGAGTTAACATGAGTAATAAATGGGGAAGATTTAGGAACGCTCTGTTGGTACTCTCTACCACTCCTAAGGTCATAAACAACATTACATTGGTTAGAGGGCCCTTATTGGGTCTGACCTTATACTATATTCAGTGGTGCATTAGTTGGTGCTTGTGAACTAACAGGTTGATGATGCCTAGGGTTAGGCTCTAGTTGACTAGGTAAAGTTCCTTTCTCCCTCTCACGCATAATTAAGATAGCATGGGTGAGTTCTCTCATACGATTTTGATGGCTTGTCATGAAGAGGGCCATATTTTTTTTCAAGTCACTTATTCTACTTCCCTCTCTAGTGTTGGTAAATCCAAGGGGTTGCTGATAAGATGATAGGAGAGGGGCCCTAGGAAAACTAGCCTGAGGTTCTATATTTGACCTAGGAAAAGTATTTTGGAAAAAAAGATTGTTGTGCAAAGGGAGGCCTTTGGGGTCCAAGTTGACTTTGATTATGAAAATTGGAAGGCCCTGCTTATTTGCCCTGATTCCAAGAGAAATTTGGGTGATTTCTCCATCTTGGATTGTAGGTGTTACTATATGGATTATTTTGGTATAAGCCATTAACACTATCATTAGAAGTGCCCCTAGAGGTGTTGGGGCATTCTTCAATGACATGTCTAGGGGACTGGCACTGAGCACAAATCTTAACCAAATTGACTGATGATGGCTCTCTAGGAACAATAGCCTCATTACTCTTAATTAGGCTATCCAAATGGGCTTCCTTGGCTACTATCCTATCCACAAAATATCCTTTTTCTCCTATGTTTCTTTCACTCACTTGGGTTCATTCCCTCTCACGGTTTTTGTCAGCTAAGTTAAGTAAGAATTCTCATGCCTTTCTTTCATCTGTAAAGGATTTGAATCCCTCAGGGCACATAGACTCTATCATTTGTTTAGTTAGGTAATCAATACCCTCATAAATTATTTGACATAAATGCCATAAGTCTAGGCCATGGTGAGGGCATTCTTGGAGTAGATCCTTAAATCTCTCCGTAAGTTTGGAAAAGGACTCACTAGGCTTTTGCCTAAATTAAAGGATATCACTTCTAAGCATATTGCTCTTGTGAGTTGGAAAAAATTAAGGAAGACAACTGTGAACTGTTCCCATGAGGTTATGGAATTTGTGGGTAATCCATACAACTACTTTTAGCTTGGTCTTTTAATGCAAAAGTGATAAATCTAAGCTTAATAGCATCATCAGAAAGTTGTTAGATCATAATTAGAACACATACCTCTTCAAATTCCCTTAGAAATAGGTATCCATCCTCAGAGGTCAACCCATGGTGTGGGGAAACATAGTGATGTATTGAGATTTGAGTTCAAGATTATTGCCCTGGGCTTGTGGTAGAACCTATTTTTTAGAGATTTAGGTGAAGGGTTTTGATGTTGGTCTCCCATATTGAAAGGTTTTAAAGAGAGAAAATGTATAGGGTCACTACTTGTTGGATCTCTTCTTTCTAACCGACTCTTAGTATTATGTACCCACCTAACACTCATGCAACAAAAAACTTCCCACAACTAGAGTAAGACAAGTACAAAAGAGTGGATAGCAAAACCTTTTTTTTATGATTTTTTTGATTTTTTTTGGAGCTTACCGGCAGGGATCTGGGGTTGCTCAGGTCAATTCCTGAGGTACTGCTATAGGGCAAAACATATCTTTATCATACTATGAGGCATGGCAACCTCCACCAATACAACTATTATTACAAGTTGTTCTTCTCAGGAATTCAATAAAAGAGAAGGAAAAAAAAATAAAGCAAACAAAACACTCCGATTTACTAAAAGAAAGCAAAATATAACATGGAACTGTCTCCTCGGTGACGACGCCAAAAACTTGTTTGAGATTTTAAAATGTAATTGCAAGCGTGCGGATCAGTGTATCTACGGGTCGAACACAGGGAGAGTAGTCACTTTATTTTTTTTTCTTCTCTTAATAATGCGAAAGTGAACTGATTAATGATTGTGATCTAAATCTAATTACCGTCCTAAACATATGTATCTAAAATAATATCCTAACCATTCGTCATCTAAGAATTTAAAGACACAAGCCGTGCAATTAAAATTAAATAAATAAATAACCGAAAATAAACACCCCACGTAATTAAAAAAAAAATAAAGAAAAAAAAACTGAAGTAAAAATAAAGTAAAAGAAATGAGATAAAGCTAGAGAGAAACTCACAAGTAGGTTTCTCTACTTAGCCTGAGGGATGCATCATAATATGAGCTTCCCTACTTAACCAGAGAGCCACTCTTACAAGGGTTACTTTACTTGGCTTTAGGAAAAGGGAGACAATTAAAATAAAAACAATAAAATGATAGTTCTATGGCTAGGAGGGGCAAAGCCAACTCATACACTAGCTATGAACCTTAGGGGAAAGGGATAGCAATAATGTAACGACTGAAATTAAAATCCTAAATTAAGAAAGAAAGGGTAGTCAGAAGAGGGAATGAGAGGGGGGAGAGGAGACTACTAAAGGAGCCTATTTACTTGAATTTCAACCCTTGAACTGAAAACTTGATCGATTTGAGATACTACCAGTACTAAAAATCAGATCTGGAATAAACCAAATCTGAAATATCTAGTACTAGAGAAAACAAATCTAGACAAAAAAATTGAACTTAAAAGACATGATTCATAGCTTGTTCTTGTCACCTAGAACTAAGCCTAGAACTAGAACTTGAAAATTACAACTTCAATTGCTTAAACAATAAAAATAAAAGACTGAATCAACAACAAAAGTGGTTGTACTAATTGAATAAAAAGAACTTACAAAAGTGTTTAAAGCATAAACCTAGAACTAGAGCTAGAGAAAGAGAAAACTAGAGAAAGAGATAGTGCAACTAAAAAAAACCCCTAGAAGAAGAATGAAGTGCCTCCTCCCCTTGTGTTAATTCTATTATATAGAGAATGGGGGAGGAAAGCTAAAGATTTTAGCTTCTAAAAAAAATATTTTTTTTATCTTGTTGATGCGGTGGAGGAGAGAGAAGATAGAGAATTGTAGAAAGTAGGGAATCTCCAACGATTTTGCTTCTTTTTTCCTTCTTTTTTTATTTTTTTCTCTCTCTTCTTCAAACATGGGCAGCATCTTGGATGATTTTTTTTAATGATTTTTTTTCTTTCTTATTTTCTCTTTATTTCCTTATTTCTCTCTCTTCTTATGTAAAAAACCCTTTGACCGACCTCCTTTGAGTGATGAGTAGGAGAGAAAAAATCTTCTAAAATAAAAACCTCAACAAAATGGCAGCTAAGAGGTTCAAACTTGAGACCTCCTAATAAGCAAGGGATTTTATACACCACAACTCACCAACTACGCTAGGTAGTTGTTGTTACAAAAAACGAATCTTCAATCACTTAAGGATGTGGTCCATTGCTCCTTGTTGGCATTTGAAATATTCCTTGTACCTCTGGGACAACTGCAAACGGACTGGTTTTACATCTCGGTTCAGTTCTAATCCATTATTCTTTTTCTGGCCTGAAAAGAATAATCACTTGTACGGGTGACCAAACGAATGTGTACTTTTAATTGAACATGTCCATCTTGCTCAGAATTTCATCCTCTTCGCAACCATGAAAAGAAATAGGACTCTTTATGTGTAAAATTAGAGATATAGCGCCCAATAGTCCTTAAGGCCTTAAAAATATAAAATGTGCAAAAAAAGAGTAAAATCCAAGGTAACTCCATTTTAAATATGTAAAATGTATATTTTACTAACCTAGATTTCACACATAAATGTGCTCATCATGGAGTCTGCCACTTTCCCTTGATGTGAAAGCTTCATTTGCTCCCTCCTATAAGAGCCAAGAGCCAAAAAGTTGTATGAGCTCAAAGCCCATCCTTTTAGAGGAAAAAGCATGTATGCAAAATAAAGGAGAGCACAGGGGATGATGGTTTGTATGTACTGTGCCCGAACCAATTGCAATGGGAAGGCTCATGAAGGTGGTCAAAGATGTGACTGAGGCATCAGGATGGCATCTCTCAACAGGCTCGAAAAGATGGACTTTACAGAAAAAGGATTGAGCAGTCTCCACCGAACTTCACCCTCAGAAAGTTTGACTTTCAAGAGCACGAGATTAACAAACTGGTATTCGTGAAGAAGCAGGCACCCATCCAGGAGAACTGTTGTGCTACTGAAGAAGTAGCAACAACTTAATCAGAAGGGTAAGAAGGCCCTTTGCCACACCTCCTCATCCATCAAGCCATTGAACCACTCCTGAGCTGGACAAACATTGGACAAAACTTCAAGTTTGCTTATGCTTTTGAGTCAACCAGTCTAAATATCCCTGGCAAAAGCATCAATCCAATTATTGAGTCTGTAGTCAAATCTGTTGTTTATGATTTTGTGTCAGTCTTCTCTCTTGAGGAGAGTCCAGAGTCCTTGTATGTCGAGTCTGTTACTCATTCTTTCATGAATGAAATTTCTGATTCTGAGTATGACTTGCCTTCTTTTTTTTTATGATGATCTTAATAAATATCAAGAATTAATAAAACAATGCAAACCAAAGAAAGCCCAACCCATCCGTAATGATACTCGGGTTATTAATCTAGGAACCGACCAATACCTTCGAGAGGCAAAAATTGGCACTACCCTTGATGATGAAGAAGCAGAACATATAACTAGTCTTCTGAAGGAGTTTTTTGAGGATATGCCAGTTATCGCCCCCAGCATCATACAGCATCGAATGTCGACTTACCCTGGGGCAAGGCTGGTAAAATAAAAGCTCCGAAGAATGCGGTCAGAATGGAGTAAAAAGACCAGAGAAGTAGCTGTGAAGCAATGGAATGCGGGGTTCCTATAAGTGGTGAAGTACCCCCATTGGTTGGCCAATATTATACTAATACCAAAGAAAGATGGGAAGGCACGGATGTGTGTGGACTTCAGAGATCTTAACAAAGTGAGCCCTAAAGATGACTTCCCATTACCCCACATTGACGTATTGGTAGATAATACGGCGGGGCATGCTTTGTTATCATTCATGGATGGGTTCTCAGGATACAACCAAATAAGCATGCACCCAGAGGATCATGAGAAAACAACCTTCACCACTTCGTGGGGAACCTATTATTACAAGGTGATGCCTTTCGGATTAAAGAATGCCAGGGCAACTTATCAAAGAGTAGCCATGGCCATATTGCATGACATGATGAAGAAAGATGTGAAAGTCTATGTGGACGACATGATAATAAAGTTAAAAGATCGACAGGGGCATATTCCAGCACTAAGGCGATTCTTTGAAAGAATCAAGAAGTATCAGCTGAAGTTGAACCCTCAGAAGTGTGTATTCGGGGCAACGGTGAGAAAGTTGTTAGGCTTCTTGGTGAGTGAAAGTGGCATTAAAGTTGACCCTATCAAGATCAAGGCAATTCAGGAAATGCCCACGCCTCAGACTGAGAAGCAAATACGAATATTTTTAGGTCACATCCAATATATTAGCAGATTCATAGGTCAGTTGACTACAATCTATGAACCAATTTTTAAGCTGTTGAAGAAGGATCAACCAATAGAATGGAATGACCAATGTGAACAAGCTTTTGATAAGATCAAGGGATTCCTCATGAACCCACCAGTATTGACACTGTCAGTGGAAGGAGAACCACTTCTGTTATATCTATCTGCGGGAGAATACTTTATAGTCTCTTTGTTAGCATAAAAGGAGATAGAAAAGGGGGTGGAGCATGCCATATATTACCTCAGCAAGAAGTTTCTGGAATATGAGACCCAGTACACATCTTTGGAAAGAACTTATACTGCGTTGATTTGGGCAACTAAAAGGTTACGACACTACATGATTTCTTATCCTATGCACTTGATCTCAAAGGAGGATCCCATCAAATATCTCTTCGAGAAACCGGCCTTAACAGGAAGGATGGCCCCTTGGTTACTTTTGCTATCAAAGTTTGACATCACCTATGTTACTTAAAAATCTATCAAGGGGCAGGCCATAGCTGATCATTTGGTTGCTCACCCCACAGAAGATGGAAGATCCTTGGATGATACTTTTTCTGATTAAGGAATCGCAACAGTAGAGGAAGAAGATACAATTAATGAATGGTAGTTATTCTTTGATGGAGCGGCCAATCAGAAGGGATGTGGATGGAAATATTGCTTGTCACTCCTGACGATCTTTATTTGCCTTCATCATTTCGCCTTGACTTCCCCTGTACCAACAATATTATCGAATATGAAGCTTATGCTTTAGGGCTCGAAACTGCTTTAACCATTGGGGTGAAAAGAATCAAGGTTTATAGTGATTCATCCATTGTCATTTGTCAAACACAGGGAAAGTGAAAAACTAGAGATGAGAAGCTGAAGCCATATCAAGAACATCTAGAAGAGGTGATTGAACACTTTGAGAAGATTTCGTTTGAATACTTCCAAAGAGATAATAACAGGTTTGCGGATGCCCTTGTAACCTTGGCTTCTATAGTAGAATGCAACCCTATGGCTAGAGTCCGACCATTCTTGGTAGAACAAAGAAGCAGACCCATATATTAGAATTCAGTGAATACTCTCACTATGGATAGCCGGTCTTGGTTTGCTCATATAGTGGATTTTATCAAGGAAAGGAAGTACCCAATTGAAGCTACTGGTAGAGAGAAGAAGTTTTTGAGAAGATATGCCACCTAGTTTATTCTCTAAGAGGATCTATTATGTAAAAGATCCTATGACGGAATACAGTTGTTATGTGTAGATAAGGAATAAGCTACAACCATCATGGAAGAAATTCATCAAGGTCTCGGTGGACCCCATATGAATGCAAAGATGTTATCCAAGAAGATCCTTAGGCTGAGATATTACTGGAGCACAATGGAAGTAGATTGCATTGACTTTGTCAAAAAATGCCACAAGTGTTAGATATTTGCTAACATCATACATATCTTGCCAATAGAGTTGTATTCGCTCAGTTCACCTTGGCCATTCTCCACTTGTGGTATTGATATCATTGGAAAAGTTAACCTTAAAGCATCCAATAACCACGAGTTCATCTTGGTAGCCATTGATTATTTCACCAAGTGGGTAGAAGCTTAGTCTTATGCGGTCCTCACATTTGCTAAGGTAGCCAAATTTATCTAAGAAAATATCATTTTCCGATATGGAGTACCTCAAGATTTGATATCAGATCAAGGATCCCATTTCTAGGGCAAGATCAATAAAATCTACACAAGGTTCAGTATTAGAAGGCACCGTTCCACCACTTACAGGCCGCAGACCAATGGGACAGTAGAAGTAGCCAACAAGAATATCAAAGTCACCTTACAGAAAATGGCAGAAACACACAAGGATTGGGTTGATAAGTTACCCCTTGCCTGATGGGCATATCGGACTTCTGTACGATCTTCGACAGGGGCAACACCTTTCTCTTTGGTATATGGAGTTGAGACGGTTCTACCTATGGAAATCTTGATACCGTCTTTAAGGGTACTCCTTGATAGTCAGCTACTTGAAGGAGAATGGGTGAAGTCCAGACATAATGAGCACAATTTCTCGATGAAAGGCGCATGAATGCTATGGATATTTGAAGAAATATTAACTGAGAATGGCTAGGGCCTTTAAAAATTATGTGAATCCCCGTCACGTAGAGGAAGGAGAACTTGTTCTTTGAGAACAAAGAGCTCCAATTTATGACCCAAGAAGAAAATTCAGGCCCAACTGGAGTGGCCCATTTACTGTCAAAGAAATTCTACTAGGTAAAGCTGTGAAACTTGTAGACCACAACGGCGAAGAAATACCCGAACTAGTTAACATGGATCAACTCAAGAAATATTATGTCTAATAGGGTGAATATCCTAAACTACGTTAGACCTGATTCCTTTTGAGGGATACGTAGGCAATTTGACATGTACAAGTGCGGTCTCAACCACATAAAGGTAATAAGTTGGTTCCTTGATTAATAGTCAAAGTACCTTAAAAGATCATCATAGTTTGTGTCCCCCAAGAATCGCCATTTGGCATGAAAGGCCATTAGGTATCTGTCATCCACCCATAGGTGTGCCACTTCTTATCCAAGATTCTATCCCCCAAGAATCATCATTTGGCATGTAAGGCCATCAGGTAGCTGTCATTCACCTATGGTCCTTCAAATTCTTATCCAGGATTCTATCCCCTAAATGAAAATCACCACCCGACACCAGTTCATTAAGGCTAGTTTTTTCTCCACCTTTGGTAAGTCAAAGTAAAAAAAAAAAAAAAAAAAAAGAAGAAGAGCTTGATGCAATAGCGGTAAAGGCTTGTTTGAATCATTAACTAATGAGCAATGCTTTAATAAATCATTATATCTCTTTGTTTGTGTTGGTTTCAAGAAAAATCATGGGCTCGTTGGATAAGATGTTGAGGAAATGGACCTTAGACATAAATATGAGGGCACTAGGATTGTTGGAATCCATGAATGTGTCATTTCTTGGCCAAGTTGGATGTGAGAAGCTACATCACCAATTACTCCACAGGTGCCTCAACACTGGGATGCCAACCTACATATATTTCGGTTTGGATTAGCGGAGATTTGCCTAACTCTTAAAGAATTTCAGGTTTATATGCTATCTCCACCCAAAGGCGATTTGTTCCAACCTTGTTTGGAGGAAGATTCCTTAGAGTAAATTCAGGATTTCTTCGAATGGAAAGAAGAAGAAGTAAAGCAGTTTGTCATGTATGGGAAGATCGACATTCTAAAGGTGGCTCAGATATTCATCCAATATCTACCAATAGGAGGAATCCATCAATAGAGATCCTTAGATGCTTATTTACTTTGCATGATAGCTCATTATGTTCTCCACACTTCTGGGCATGGTGCACCATTTGTTCTGATTGAGGTAGTAAAATAGTTGAAGAAGGGAGGTGACATCATTCCTACGGTTCTTGCAGAAATGTTCAAGGGATTTGATGACATGAGCTATGGCCATAGATTCGGGCTAGATCATTATCAGGGGAGTCTTGTTATTTTTTAGATGTGGCTGCTTGAGAAACTGAAGCTCATCACACCACTAAGGGGAAGCTCACTCGGAGTTTTTGTTACCGGGATAAGAGAGAAGTTCTAGAATTCGGCCTTATCATTGATTGGGAAAAGTACCTGTAGGAAAGGACTGTGCAGGATATCATATGGAGGTGTCCAGGGAAGCCACTAGAAGACTTTCTAATAAAGATCCCTGGCCACAACTATGTTAGATTGATGGGATTGACTCACACGTCCTTTTATTTTCCTCTGTACATCAGTCGACAATACGGGCTCGAAGAGATGTACCCAGAAGAGTTAGTGAACTTTCACCCACCTCAAGAATTGTCTCCCACGTTGTTATTCACCTATCCCGTCTATGGTAGGAAAGTTGTCCCCTTCTTCAGGTAATTCAGTTGGTAATAGAATGAGGAATTATTTAGATTTACGTGTTATCCCGATTATTCTAATTATGACTTGAGTTATGGAATTGATTGTGCCTAAGCATTGCAAGCAAACAAAAAAAAAAAAAAAGAGAAAGATTTTCTTTATGCCAAAAGTAAGTTTCCATAAAATACTGAAATAAAATAATGAACAAACAAGGGCTGGGAAAAAGAAAAAAGAAAGAAAATATCCATGTGTTTGTGTTTGCGGGAAATACAAGAACAAATCTCTATGGGTCAGAAGCCATCATCTGAACCGTACTCTGAACCATCCTCATGGAATACAAGGGAACCCCCAAATGCTAGTCCAGTCTGCTCCAGCCTCCATATCCTGAATCAGTGCATCCTA
Source organism: Macadamia integrifolia (assembly GCF_013358625.1). NCBI lineage: Eukaryota > Viridiplantae > Streptophyta > Magnoliopsida > Proteales > Proteaceae > Macadamia > Macadamia integrifolia. The sequence continues at coordinate 324,096 of NW_024870234.1, forward strand.
TTGTGTAATTTCTTTCTCGTAGGAACTGACTTGGCTCTCCAAGGTGACGATCCTTCCATCCTAAGGAATATAGAAAAGGATCAAGAAGAAGAATAATGAAAGAAGGGCAAAAGAAAGAGAAAAGGGAGAAATACCTTGGCAACTATCACCTCGCACAGGCCATAGTGCATGCTCCAAATCTCAGCATAGACCTCTGGGGACACCTAAGAAAGCATATCAGCCAAAGGAAGTTAAGAGTTAATTGGAAAATGATCAGATACTCATATAATCATAAGGAATAGGTAGCGCAAGAGAAGCATCTACATCTGTGTTCGGCTCCAGAAGATGAGGGAGACTGGGGTTGGCTGTGTTGGGATAGGTCTAGGCAGGGAAGCCACGAAAGGGGACATTAGGAACCCTGAGATACCCATCAGCACTGGTAGAGGGCCCTACTTGTGAAGGATCGATAGCACTGGCATGTGACCAAACCGTAGAAGGATCTACACGTCTCACTCTGCTCTGAAAGAACATCAGTCAAGACCAAAACAAGGAAGAATCTATAGGAAATACTCAAGAAAGGGCAACGTACCACTGGACTATTGGGACCAAGAGGGGTGCACACTGTCTCCTCCTCTAGGAAGGCTCCATAGTCCCTATCCAAATCAAGAAAGGAGTGCTCCCATACTCTGTTAGCCAAGCACTTCATCTCGTTTGCAGGAAAAATCTCTGGACAATACATAGTGGGTGGAGGAAGATCGGGAGAAGGGCATGGATCGACATCTAACCACTGGGGTACTACTCTCTCTCCTAAGTTCCAGGCGTGGCCCCACATGCCCCGAAAAAGGACTCGGTTCTCAGACAATTGATGAGCCAAGGCAACTCTCTCAGAATTTAGAAATACAAGGTATTGGAATGGTCTCCAAGTAACCTGTAAAACCAAGGAAGGGTAAGCACAGCATCAGGAAAATAGAATTTCAATGTCAGACATGGCATACCTCAGTGAGATCGTTCAAAAGAGAAAGAGTAGTGGTCCCTAGAGGATGGCATCAGGCCTGGACAACTTAGTTATCTCCCCACTTGGTGGCCAGGGGGAAGAAGAATGTCTCAGGATCCCTCAGTTTAGGGGCTATGGTCCCCAAGTGCTCAAAGCACCAAGGCTATTTCAAGAGATTAAAGTAAGAAAGCGCAGACCGAATGAATAAAGGAAATGGGTACAAGAATAAAAGTTACCTAGATAATGTAGCTTGCCCCCTTGAGGCCTCTATCTCCATAGGACATTAGGTCTAGGGACCACAGGAGATATGTATAGGCCACCCCGCCCTAGTCCCAATAATCTATTGTATGAAGATCTTTGAGGAAGTACACCAGGCGGATATCTACTCCCCCTCGGAGGTCACTGAAGAGGCACTGACCCTCAGCAAACAACAAGAAGGAATGTGCCACCTGAGACATATTGCCTGGATTCTCCCCTAGGCTGACCTTCCACCATCGAGCACTAATCTCCCCTAGGTGGATGCATGTCTGGCTGGCTTTAATGGTGATACCGGTTAGATCTAAAAACTCCCTGGCAGCCAAAAATCCTACAGTTAGGGTCATGGATCTACCCCCAAATGGAATTCCTGTCAAGGCATAGAAGCACATAGGCATGATGGTGATCTTACTAACAGGAAGGTGGAAAGTGTGAGTACTCGGCCACCACCGTTCCATCAGGGCCCCCACCAATGCTGGATTAAACTTCTGGATCTCTACAAGGGCCAGCCGGCACAGATAAGTATCAACCATCTCCTTCACCCTACGAGGGAGCATCCTATGCCAGGACTGAACCATGTTTGGATGGCTATAGGAGGCCAAGGTAGGTGGTTCCTCCCCCTCATGCTAACGTAAATAAATGATGAAAAAAAAGTCTAATAATAAATAAAGAAAATAACAGCAAAAAGCAAAAATAATACAATAAAAAATAATAAAAAAAAGAGAACAACAAAACAGGAATAAAAGATGATCAAAATAATGAATGAAATGTAGAGACTTACCCAGGAACCCCAAATGGAATTGCAGATGTGATTTCAACTATTGTAAAGAGTCTGCTGAGAATATTAGTTGGCTAGGCCCTCATCCCTGTAAGAAGGACTGTTGTAGTTCTCAAGCTGAACTTCTCCCATAGACTTCCTATTTCTTCTTTCAACCATATTTTCCAAAATTACAAGAAGCCCCAAAAAGTTTCCCAATTTGTACAAAAACCCACAAGAATATCAAATTCCCGAATTGAATCCTCCTTCAAGAACAAGATGAAGAATCCTCAAGAAATTCAAGTACTCCAAGAACAAAATGAAGAAACTTCAAGAACAAAGAAGGAAAATTCCAAGAAAAACCAGAGAGTTCCAAGAACTCACTTCACTCAGAAAAGCTAAAATGAAGAATAAACAAGGGAGGGGGCTCATTTAAGAAATAAAATTATTTTGGGATTCCAATTCTAAAGTCTAAATTCAATTCAAAGAAGAACCAAAGAATCAAAAGATTCAAAATCAAGCATCAAAATTCAAACCCAATATCAAATCCAAATCAATGAACAAAATTCCAAATCAAAAGCAAGAATCAAAAGATTCCAAATCAAGTATCAAAATTCAAATAAAAAATCCAAATCAATTGTTAATGTCTTTTACAGGATGGAAAGAGCAGTGAGTTTCTTTCATGTAATTGACAAGGCCAGATAGCGTAGCCTAGTTTGAAAGGACCCGCTTGGAAGACCAGATAGCCCAACCCGATTCAAAAGAACTTGCCTGAAAATCCAAATAATTTAGTCTGGTTAAAAAAAAAAAAACCCACCTAGAAGACCATATGGTCCAGATTGGTTTGAAAGAACCAGTCTGGAGACCAAAATTCCCTGAACTAGCACATGTGAAGCCCAGCTAAGGAAAATCAAAGAATCAAGTGTTTTACCAGTTACAGGATTGGAAAAGCAGTGAATTCCTCTCTTATAACCTTTGGTCTTAGATAATCCAGATTGGGTCAAAGGACCCAACATGGAGACCATATTCCCTGAACTGGCACATGTGACGCCCAACTAAGGAAAATCAAAGATCAAAGTACTAACCTTTTTTTGTAGGATTGGAAAAGTAGCTAATTCCTTTCCACAATTGGCAGCCCCAGTAAGCCCTCAACTTCAAAGTTGTTAGGAGATATTATCTGTTGCATTTTTCAACTCTGTCATAACTGAGCAAGATGACGACAGTACATGCTCTAGGTGACAAAATGTGGTTGTTCCTTTCTTTTCTCTTCGGCCATTGGCATAGGCCTCGGGCAAAGAGAGACATTCTGTAGGCACCCAATTTTATCACCCTCCTCCAGCTTTGATGAAATGTGGATCTTGGATGCGACTTCCAGCTTTTGACTAATAGAGATGCTAATAGAAACATTCCCCTACCCAAAACCTTAGAAATTCCCACGTGGGAGAGAGGAAGGTTTAATTTTAACTTTTTATATATGAAAAAATATGGTCAAGATGACAGTATAGATGAATAGTGCATAAAAAAACAATTCTGACGATATATGATATGTCAAAATTGGACCGATCATCCCTGGAAAATCATGGTTTCCCGCACATATGCCATACACATGGACAGTCCCATTGGAAACCTGGAAAAATCCCCCACCTAGCCCAAATACCCTAAAATTCATCCTCTACCTACCCAGATAACCCCGAAACACTCCCGGGCCTAAAACCCTAGAAACCCTCACATGGGAGAGAAGGGGGTCCAATTTTGGCCTTTTATTTATGAAGGAATCCGGTCAAGATGACCATACAGATGGATAGTGCTTGAAAATACGATTCTAACGATATAGGATATGCCAAAATCAGACTGAAGGATCTTCTATAATCGTTAGCGGTGCATGGCTGTTGCCCATGGGCTGCAGCACACACCAGCCCCTTGCCATCCATGGCCCCCCTGCCTATGGCCTGCTAGCCTGTACCCCCGTGGGCATAGGTCCATGGCCCTGATGCTACCCATAGCCTGCTAGCCTATGCCCCCGAGGGCACAAGCCAGCAACCTTACTGTTGCACACCCCATGTGCATGTGCATGCTAGCCAGTGGGCCAGTCCGCACACCTGCGTGCACTGGCTGCTGCCCATGCATGCATGCGGCTGCTACCCATGCATACACACGCCTGTTGCCCATGCATGCATGTGCTCGCTACCCATGCCAACCTCCTCGCACACCCTTGTGCCTAGCATGTGCCCAACTACACACCATTACCAACACACTGTGCACATGCCCGTATGCCACATATATTTCAACCCAACCTTGTTATCGCCGTCAAATAGCCAGGGTTTCTATTCCCCTGACCAGATGGGTGAAGAAATCCACTCAAAGCCACTCAAAGCCAAGAAAACCCCTCCTTTTGCTAGTATTTCTCTCTCCTTCAACTCCCCTCTTTACCTATTGGACAAAAGCCCTCCCCACCCATTTTTGCCTTCAACTCGCCTCTTTACCCACTATGTAAAAGCTCGACCCCCACCTTAAGCAAAACCTCACCCTTTCGTTTATTGGATAAAGAGGAGCCCCCTCTCTTCTTGGCCAGAAAAAACTACAAATACCCCATCCTTTGATTTCATAACACCAGAATCCCCCTTTACTCTTCCATAGTGAAATTTTCCTCCCCTCCCCCTCTTGATTTTCTTTTGATCTTCGGAGCGATCTTCCTCAAGATCCAAAAACTCATTCTGATCTTCGAAGTGTTCTTCGGGATCTTGAAGATCTTCAATCCAAATTCTTAGTTAGATCCAGTTTTTAGCCAAAAATAGTATGTTTTGAGCCACATCCCTTGAGTGTTCATTAGCGTTCTTGAGCATTCTTGAGATAGAAACCCCCTTTTTATGAGGTTCTTTGGGTATACAAAGAGATCTTTGTTAAGATCTGAAACTCTGTTCAGATCTTTAAAGTGTTCTTCAGGACTTTGGAGTTCTTTAATCAATTTTTAGGCCAACCCATTTCTTTTTAGAAATAGCTATTCCTAGCCGAACCCCTATCCGAGTGTCGTGAAAATATTTTCAGGAATAGCCATTCCTGGCAGAAGCTCTGCAAAAGTGCCCTTTGCCTAGCCCTCCCTTAGCCTATCCCCAGCGGAAGCCCTACCGGAGTGCCACCTCATCCTAAATCTGGAAATAGCCTTCCCTAGCCAAAGCTTTGCCATAGAGCCACCTCATCCCAAGCCCAAAAATAGCCTTCCTTACCCAAAACTCTATTCAAATCCAAACCTGGAAATAGCCTTCCCTAGTCGAAGCTCTGTCTGAATCCCAATCCGGAATTAGCCTTCCCTAACCGAAGCCCTGTCTGAATCCAAATCCAGAAATAACCTTTCTAGCCAAAGCTCTGTCCGAATCCCAATCTAAAAATAGCCTTCCCTAGCCGAAGCTCTATCCGAATCCCAATCCAAAAGTAATTGTTCCTAGCTGGAATGCTGTCCGAATACCATCACAATCAGTATCTCTCAAGAAAGAAAGCTGGAGGTCAAGACCATCTTCCCTTGAGCTAGGAGAATCCGAAAGACAGTCTAAGCCGGTACTAATTAGGGGCCCACCCCTCTTGACCTGAAATAGGGGTTATGTTCAGGTATAATTTCTCAACCAACTTGTCATAATGTAGACTTTATACAGACCTTGTTTTAGTGTATATAGTAGTTTGAATTCAATTAATGTATATATGTGTGATAACTTAGCCATACATATAGGATAATAATAATGGTGGAAAATGTTCGTTCTCAAACATCTAGCAAGAAGATCGGTTGAACCGGGCAAATTGGGTGCCTAACACCTTCCTAACTCTGTAACCTAACACTTACCCTAAATCTCTGGACCATACCAATTTTAGGGCCTTTTCTTAGGAATCGGGCCCACCCCCAGGTCCTAGGCCCGTAACCCTAGGTGGTGACTCCAAACCCCATTTGTATGATCCCGATTCCCATATTGGACCATCATCAAACCCCCATCTGAAATGATGAATTTTATACTCTTATGAAATAGGCCTCCACATATCTCCAAGTAGCGATAAGGCGGTGCGGGGCTTGCAAGCAAAGCACACATGACACCAACCCCTCCCCTCACATGCAATAAAAAGAGAGAGGAGAGAGGTTGGGATGCCAGTCCTTTTCCCCCCAGGGGAAGGGAGACAAAATCTCAGTCCATCTCTGGCAGCTACCCTCATGGATAGTTGTTGTACTACCACCGGAAGCAAGCCATCGAAAACACTGGGCCTGCTTCTGATGAATCCCAAAGCCTTAGGATCTCTCTGTCACCTCCACTAGAAACAACATTGATATTTCCATTGGGAAGTGTCTATTTTTTGTGGGTGTTTCCGGTGACATTACTATCACTGATGGGCATTGTCTGTACCCTTTTGAGATGACCCATGTGGGCCCTTCCCGGTGTTTTTGATATGTGTTAATATATGGTTGCCTTTGTGTCTAGGATAGTGACGTGTACGAGCCTCGAAGTCAAAATTGAGTTGATCGACTGGTGGCCATACTGAAACCCTAACACACATTAGCATAAATAAGGTGAGGGATGGTTGATTTATTTTTGGGATTGTTTTATTATTATAGAACCGCTCACATATGTAGGATTATACATGATTATTAATTGCTCAAATAATGATGGTATGTTATCACATGTTACATTTTTATTGAATTAATATGAAATGTGATGGAAATATATGGCGGGATCCGGTGTGGCCAAGGTGGTACTGGTACCATGATCGTCGTGTGTTTGTTGTATGTAGGAGAAGGAATCTGACGTGGCCGAGGTTGTATCGGTGCCATGATTACCGTATGCTTATTGCATTCATGCATTGATTATGTGCATTAGAATTAGTTGTAGTCGCAGATTACACCTTGTGGCCGATGTGTTATCGATGTCGTATGCTCTAGACTACATTTGGAAATGGATACACTTCGTGGCCAACGATTGGTACTTGTGTTACGAAGTCCATACTAAACTGTTATATGCATGCTATATTAAGTAAACGGTCTTGGGTTACACTTTTTAGCTGATGTGTTACCAATATCGTGTAACCGAGACTGTATTTAGAGATGGATTACACTTTGTGGCAGATGTGTTACTGGTATCAGGTAATTCATGCTAATTGTATCATTATAAAGACATGTAGCATATATGTTGTTAGGTATCACTCTCTATGCTACAAACCCTTGCCAACAGGGGTTAAGGTGTTGGATAACTCATTATGGTATGTTCGATGCGCCTTTCCAGAATGCCACACCCACAGTACGATGTGATTATTGTCGAAGGCGGGAACTTGTCAGGTGTGGCCGATGATTGGTACCAGTGCCGTGACAGCCAAGAGGGGGTTATTAGAGGTTTAGTGGGTGACACATAGATGCATACAGGGACTGGCAAGCTTCTATTCATGATTAGGGTTTGTATCCCTACGTAGTCAATGGCCGTTCCGAGATGAGGGATATAGGCTAATGTGCCGTAGTAGCATTTACTAAACTTAGTTGTATTGTTAGGTGGATAATAAAATAAATGAATTATATCACGAGCATATGGACTATGTGTTTAATTTCTATAATCAAGTATCATAAATTACTACTGCAACTTTTTTTCTTGGATGTGCTTGAACCCCACCTCTCACTGAGTGAGTTGGAAAGCTCGCACTATGTATACACCCCTTTTTTAAGATGATGATGTAGGTACTGTGGTACCGATGGCGTGTGTGTAAACACCCAATTTTTTCACCCTCCTCCGACTATGATGAAATGTGAATCTTGGACACCACTTCCAACATCCAATCAAAAGGATGAAGATTGACTAAGAAAACCCAAAAACATTCCTCACCTATCTAAAAACCCTTACAACCCCTGCACGGGAGAGAAAAAGGGTCCAAATTTGACCTTTTATATATGAAAGAATCTAGTCATAATGACTGTACAGATGGATAGTCCTTAGAAATACGATTCCAACAATATATGACACGTCAAAATCGGGCCATCGAATTTCTCGTAATCATCACTAGAAAATTCCATGATTGAGCGTGCATTGCTCGCGCTGACCAACAGGCTAGCCCGCACGCATGCTGGTGCGCTAGCTGCTGCCTAGGCTACATGCACACGCCCCCACTGGCTACTACCTAGCCTGCATGCACGCGCCCCCTTGCCTGCACCATGCACATGATACCCAGCCGCGCGCCATGTGCCACACACCCCTGCCACTGCCCACACACCCTGTGCACATTGCCAGCCCTCTTGTGCAGCCGTGCCGACAATGCATGGTGCACTTCAGCCCAACCTTGTGTGCTGCTATCAATGGCCAGGATTGGTGTTCCACTAGTCGGACAGGTGAAGAGATTTCCTCTTCATCGACTTTAATCCAAAAAACCACTTTTTGCTAAGAACTCTCTCTCCTCCCATTAGTCCACAAGACCCCTTTTTGCCCATTGGTTAAAAACCTTCTTCACCCACTTTAGTCCAAAAACCCCCTCTTTCCCATTGGTTAAAATTTCTCCCTCTGCCCCATTGGCCCAAAAATCCTATAATTACCCCCCTCATTTGGATTTTACACACCAACAACTTTCCCACAACCCCCCTTTAAGTAAAGCCCTGCCCTCTCTCCTCCTCCCCTCCTCCTTTGAGTTTCTTCGGGTCTTTAGAGCGATCTTCATCAAGATCCGAAATCTTGTTCAGTTCTTCGAAGTGTTCTTCGGGTTTTCAAGATCTTCAATCCAAGTTCTTAGTCCAATCCAGATTTAACCATAAATAGTATGTTCTTAGCCTCCCTCCTTTGAGTGTTCTTGTTTTTTACCAAAAGTAGAAATCCCTCCCCCCTTGAGGTTCTTCAGGTCTACAAAGTCATCTTTGTCAAGATCTAGAGTTCTGTTCGGATCTTCAAAATGTTCTTCGAGGCTTTGGGGATCTTTAATCCAATTTTAAGTTAATCTATTTCTTTTCAAAAATATCGATTCCTAGTGGAAGCTTTGTCTGAGTGCCTTTGGAATCTTTCTAGGAATAGCCATTCCCAGCGAAAGCTTTGTCAAAGTTCCACTTCAGCCTAGCCCTCCCATAGTCGATCCCCAACAAAAGCTCTGTCAGAGTGCCACCTCATTCGAAGCCCAAAAATAGTCTTTGCTAGCCGAAGCCCTATCCTAATCCAAATCCAGAAATAGCCTTTCCTAGCCGAAGCTCTATTTGAATCCAAATCCAAAAGTAACCGTTCCTAGCCAAAACTCTGCCCGAATATCATCACAATCAAAATCTCTCAAGAAAGGAAGTTGGAGGTCAATACCATCTTCGCCTGTGCCAGGAGAATCCGAAAGATAGTCCGAACTAGTACTAATTAGGGGCCCACCCCTCTTGACCTGAAATAGGGGTTAAGTTCAGGTACAGTTTCTTAACCAAATTGTCATCATATAGACTATATATATACCTTGTTTTAGTATACATAGTCATTTAAATTCAGTCAATGTATATATATGTGATAACTGAGCCATGTATATGGAATAGGAATAATTGTGGAAAATGTTCATTCTCAAGCGTCTAGTGGGAAGACCGGTTGAATCGGATAGATTGGGTGCCTAACACCTTCCCAATTCTACAACCTGATACTTACCCTAAATCTTTAGACTAGACCAATTATCGGGCCCTTTTCTTAGGAATTAGGCCCACCCCCCGGGTCCTAGGCCCATAATCCTAGGTGGTGACTCCAAACCCTTTTGTATGATACTGATTCCCGTATTAGACCATCATCAGATCCCTGTCTCAAATGATGAATTTTACACTCTTACAAAATAGGCCTCCATGTATCTCTGAGTGATGATACGATGGTGCGGGACCCGCAAGCAAAGCACACATGACACACCCCTCCCTTGTGAAAGAGAAAGAAAGGAGAGAGGATGGAATCAATGCCAGCCTTTTTCTCCCCCCCAAAATGGAAGAACACATGTGCATCCTCTGGATGCTACCCTCACAGTGGTGACTCCATCGGGGAAATATGTCAAGCTTCCGATACTAGATGCTACCTTTAAATGCAAGAACATTTTCTACCACTTCTGTTTGAGAACATGTTTGGCTAACCCCATGTTTGTAATTGTATTTACTAACTACATCATGCATCATCCTCAAAGTGAAATCATTTTGGTGAGGGACTCCTTGTCATGCCCGCACCCTCGGGGAGGTCAGCGCATGTCATGGAGAGTACTCATAGAGCAAATGATACCCACTTCCTATACAAGGGTGTGGGGTATTATTAAACAGTGAGGATGTTCATAATTTTTCTAGCACCCTCAGGGAGGACCGTGTACTATATGACATTCTGAGATCAGATAATGGTATTCCCACATTACACTTTTACACACAATTACTCACGGTTCCACCACCCCATGGCCAGTTCTTAACCTCGTGTGTAGTCACGAGTAATGGGCAAGGAAGTCACCCCATTGATCTCGTACCTATGGGTCTATCAAAAGGATCACGTACCTTGTGTATATAGATCCTGTTAAGGAAGTCTTGTCATTCCTATTGCATCCACTGCATACTCAGCATCATGTAGAAAATAGATAAAGAAGCTAGGAGCGCCACAAGCTAACTATAAAACTTGTTTGCGGTCTTGAAAAGGAATTTTCCTACATATATTCCCGTCATAAAGAATTACTTTCCTAAGTGGGTTTCAGATAAGAGGTGCCCCTCCTCCTTAAAAAGGAATGTCAAAATACGTGACTCAGGAGCAATCCCATTAAAGTCATGTAAAGTCCCGAGAAGTCCTAAGAAAATTAGGAAGAAGGACACCTAGTGGGAAAAAGAGCAAGGAAAGCATGACTTTACAACATGGAATGTCTTATGGGAATATTCTCGACAAGTCATTTGTATGAATCTTCCGCTTATGACATTGAGTGGACTGAGGGCATCAAAACCTATCCACTCTATATCATTAGGCAGACTAACTTTGGGTGGATCATTGGTTGTTAATCTAGTGAAAGTGTGAACAAGAGGTTGTCATTACAAGAATCCTAAAATAAGCCACTTTTGGATTAGGCACAATTCCACACCTCAAGTATTCTCTGCGGTCCCTTTGGGCACGTCAGGGTAATCGGTCGACTCGCCTAATTCCAGTGTCACCTCCATCATCTCTTCGAGACTGTCTACTACCAAGTGATTGCAGCCCAGTTAGTATGGATCACACGACTCCGAATCACCCAAACAAGAATGGGTCCATCCCGTGGAGACCTTGTAGACATAAATGGCTGAAGTCAAGAGAGGGATAGCTCAGATATTGTATGCACTTCAGAACCCTCCCAGAGCTGATCCCAGGACTAAGTTGGCACCAGCTCCAGGAGATGTGGAACAAAATGGAGCTACAAGTTATCGTGGGAACTCTTCCCGAGTTGACTCAGGAGAACTAGAGCAAGTCATACCAACCGGTAAAAGAGGATCTTCACCTACCCGTCCAAATGGTTAACGAGGGGCCTATTCTAGGGTCCTTCCTCCTAAGGTAGTGATTGAAGATGAAGAAGGGGAATTTATGGCGCATGTCCAAATGGAACCTCCAGAAATGGAGAGAGAAAGGAAAGTTAGGGGGCAATTGAAAAAATTAGAAACCATGCTCCAAATGGGGAAAAGTTCAAAAAACTAAACAATGGTTTCAGATGAAATGAGTTTCCTTTTCGGGGTAACGATTCCCAAGAAATTCAAGTGGGAGACCGACAGGTTTGATGGTTAGGAGATCCCAAAGCTCATCTCAAAGTCTTCCTCAGCATCACCAAGTCATGACAACTTGTAGATAACCAGATGATGCAAGCCTTCATGTTAACCCTATCAGGACCAGCACTCAGATGGCTCACCCAGTTGGAGTCATCTCAAACTCAAAATTGAACAATAGTGGTGAATGCCTTCACCAAGCAGTACTCATACAATACCAAGGTGGTTGTGAAACATTAGGAGCTTGAGACATTGAGATAGTAGCCTAGAGAAGGATTCACTGCCTTCTTGATGAGGTTTAGGGATAAGGCCACCAAGATGGTAGATCGGCCTTTAAAAGTAGAGCAAGTAGAGATGTTGATAGACAACTTGTCAAAGCCTTATTATGATGTCCTATACTATCATTTACAAACTTTTGATGCCCTAATAGCCACCGGCACACGTGTGGAAAACAGAATCCTAAGAGAAGCTCATTATCAAGGATCCTCCTAAGATGCAGGGAAGAACACCAGAGTCGGATGTGGAAAGAGTCCAGAAACTAATATGGTGAGTGCAATTCAGCAGTCAGTCCCACCAGCCACTTCTTCACAACCATTTGTAATACAAACAAATACACCCTCTCAGAAAGCCCCTCCTCTAATAAGGCAGTTTTCTGATTTGCGAATGCCCGTGATAGCAATATATGAGAAGTTAAAGAAGTAAGGATTGCTAGGGACAGTGGCTCCAAGAGTGATCAGCAACCCTCCTCCAGCTTGGTATAGGGATCATAAATAATGTGCTTACCACACTCAAAAGGGGCACAATACTGAAAGATGCTTGGGCTTGCAACATGCAATTCAGGAGTTGGTAGATAAATGAAACCATTGAGGTAAGGTAAAGCAACCTCCCAATGTCAATACCAATCCACTCCCCGATCATGTGAACAATCTAGATGAAGAAGCCACAGAGATTGACCCCACTCAGCTCATTGTACCTAGAGCTCGAAAGAATCATATGCATGCCCATGCTTATAAAAAAATCATGAATCTAAGGGCCAGAGCCAAGAGGACCCCCAAAAGAAAAGAATTATCAGAAAAAGAATCAGAAGATCGAACTCCCGCCGTTCATCCTTCCTCATCAACAGAAGAATCTACCATACCATATTACCAACCACCACCATACCTCCCACCTTCACCATATTACTAGCCTCCGCCATACCATCAACCTTCACCCCACCATCAAGGAGGAGGAATTTCTTCATCCTATCACCCCCAATCTTCATATCCTACCTCTCACATTACATCATCTTCATACCATCCCGCTTCATATCCCTCATCACCCTCATACCAATCACATTCTTAAGGTTCGGTATATAACCCAAAAGAAGGAAGGACGGATGGGTACAATTCGAAGGATATGCTTGTACTACCAGACTCCTTGAAGATGACTTCATCAACAGGGTCAGTGAATGCATTAGGGGAAGACCAGGAGGGTGATCCCACTTCTCTAATTCAGCCCACTATATCTTTAGAGGACAATCTAGAGGTAATTGAAGAGATTACAGATGATAATTTTAGATTAGTAACCACATTGGCTATATGGGAATAGATTAAAGAGCACACCTCCCTATTCCATATAGGGAATGACACAGAGGATGATGAATCAACTCTGATCCAACTTCGAGCCAGTGATGTCAAGTTTAACCTTATGGAAATCTTTCTATCCACACTTTAAATACTATGAGCTTTTGGACACAGGAGAATTTGATGGTCAAGAGGAATCTGATAAAGAACCAAGTGAGGGGAAAATCAATGAAGATGAGGATGATGACGACGACGATGAAGACAAGAATGAGGATAAGGATTTGAATGATAGAGATGACTCTGATTCTTAGGACGATGATGAGTATTTAGACTGGGATGACTACCAAGGGCTTTGGTATAATGATAATGATGATAAGCCAGAATATTACTCACCCGATCACCAGACAGGTTTCTCAGTCTATGCTATCAGTGGTGACGATCTAATAGTTGATCCGATAGGTGGCATTCACCCTTCCCTCTACATGAGAGGAGATATTCTACATCAAAATTAAAAAATGATGAAGTGTATACGGAAAAACATAACTCCACACTAGAAATGGAGGAAAAGCTATGTGAAGTGTATTCCAACACACTAAGGATGCAAGAAAGGGTAGAAGAAAATTGATAATATATTGGGTGAAGTAACTATTGGTGATTGTTACTATTGTGAGCAGCAGAGTGATCTGGAGGAAATGGGGCCAGATGACACATTCACAGAGGTTGTAGATACTACATTCCAATAGCTTTCTAATGTAGTCAAAAATTTGTGAGCCAGGGTTGTGGATATTTGTGGAGTCCCTCATCTTTCCACTTCAAGTAGGGAGGCAGAATCAGAAGAGGAGGATGATCCCATGGTAGGGATAATCACCATAACAAATTGCAATGATGAAGATTGTTACTCCACATAGATTATTATAAAGAAACCTGTCAACGTGATGGAAACTAGAAGTGGAAAAGATTACAAGGGCAAGGCCCTAGCAATGGAACAGTCAAGGACCAATGAGGCCAGAACCAGTAGCTTGAAAAGAGAGATAGAGAACCCAGTCTTGGCTCAACTCAAGAAGTTCCAAGCTAATACCTCAATTTGAGGATTGTTGATGGCATCCCCCACAATCGTGAAGCAATTTTGAAGTCCCTCACTAATGTACAAGTGCCAATCGAGATAAATCTGGCACATCTTGCACATATAGTAGGGGCAACATATGCGGTGCAATCCTTGATGTTCTCAAACTCAGAGCTTCCCAAAGGAGTCCAGCATAATCGAGCTCTCAACATCAAGGTAGAATGCCTTGACAAGGTGGTACCCCAGGTTCTTGTTGACTATGGGTCCACTTTGAATGTGCTACCCTTTAGATCGGCAAAGAGGCCGACTACCCAAACCATACAGGCATATGACAATACCAAGAGGAAAATCCTTGGCATCCTTACCCTTGCTGTAAAGATTTGCCTAGGGAAGTTTGATATTGATTTCCAAGTCATTAATATACCAGAAGCTTTTAACATGCTCTTGGGAAGGCCTTGGTTGCATCATGTGAACGTAGTGTCCTCTAGTCTCCATCAAAAAATGATCATTCATAAAGGAAAGGTGATCATAGTAGCCGAGGATCTCTAGGTGGTTAATACCTTGGCCAATATTGAAAATGGAGAAGAACAAGATCAGTAAGTTCAACTAAGTGGTTTTGAGTTAGAAGTAACTTGTGCAGCTATTGCCAAAGAAGTTCCAAAGGAGGAAATCCCGGCTAACTATGAAGCCATCTAGAGTTTGCTTGTGAATCAGATGATGAAGAATATGCAATATTTTCCTAGCATGGGGCTAGGAAAATATCATCAAGGAGTTCCAAAGTAGCCTAGTTTGGCAGTGAACAAAGGAAAGAATGATCTTGGTTACACTGCTTCGACCACCAAGGGATAGAAAGTGCTGAGGATGACAAGGAAGATCTTCGTCTCTTACTATCCTACTCTCAATAGGTATTTTGTAAAAGGAGGAGAGGATTTCCTTTTCTGTAGAAATGTGGAGCTATGGTTTGATGACACCGGAGCAAAGAGGCAACCAGAATTTGAAGAATTTTTCCGAGATGAGTTCGACTGGGTGACTCATGAAGTGGAACAACAACAAACTCTATTCAAAGAAAGTGATCAAGACAATTGCATCACCAGGATAGCAGAAATTACACTGATTGAGATTAGGTCTTCCTCTGGTGACCCTACAACATTGATCTGATTAAAGGAGGCACCAAGTCCTCGAGTCCTCCTGAAAAGAGAATGGAAAAAGAAGATAAGGCTCACCTGGAGTCTATCGCTTCCCATTGATTTGAAAAGCTACATTTGCTCTCTTCTACAAAAACCAAGAGCCTGAGAGCTACATGAGCTCAAGCCTCGTCCTTTCAGAGGAAGAAATGCATATGCAAAGCAAAGAAGAGCACAAAGAATGATGGTTTGTATATACTATGCCCGAATCAATTGCAATGGGAAGATCCGTGAAGGTGGTCAAAGATGTGACCAAGGCACCAGGATGGCATCCCTCAACAGGCTTGAAAAGATGGACTTTATAGAAATAGATTGAGCAGTCTCCACCAATCTTCACCCCTCAAAATGTTTAGCTTCTGAGAGCACGAGGTTGGTCAATTGGTATTTGTAAAGAAGCAGGCACCGATCCAGAAAAACCATTGTGTCACTGAAGAAATAGAAACAACTTTCTCAGAAGGAGAAGAAGGCCCTTTGCCACACCTCCTCATCCATCACACCACTGAACCAGTCCTAAATTGGATAAGCATTGGGAAAAAATTCAAGTTTGCTCATGCTATTGAGTCAACCAGCCTGAATACCCCTAGCAAAAGCATCAAACCAGTTATCAAGTCTATAGTCAAGTCTGTTGTTTATGATTTCATGTCAGCCTTCCCTCTCGAGGAGAGTCCAGAACCCTTGTATGTCGAGTTTATTACTCCTTTCATGAATAAAATTTCTGATTCTGAGTATGATTTCCCTCCTTTTTCTGATGATGATCTTAATAAATACCAAGAATCAATAAAATAGTGCAAACCAAAGAAAGCCCAACCCATCCATGAGGATACTCAGGTTATTAATCTAGGAACCAACCAATTCCTTGGAGAGGTAAAAATTGGCACTACCCTTAATCACGAAGAAGTAGAATAGATGATTAGTCTTCTGAAGGAATTCATCCAGTTCTTTGCTTGGTCTTATGAGGATATGCCCCGTATCGACCCCAACATCGTGCAATATCAATTACCAACTTACCCTGGGGCAAAGCTGGTAAAGAAAAAGCTCTAAAGAATGCATCCAGAATGGAGCAAAAAGATCAGAGAAGAGGTTATGAAGCAGTGGAATGCAGGGTTTCTACAAGTGGTGAAATACCCCCAATGGTTGGCCAATATTGTACTAGTATCGAAGAAAGATGGCAAGGTACGAATGTGCGTAGACTTCTGAGATCTTAACAAAATAAGCCCTAAGATGACTTCCCATTACCTCTTATTGATGTATTGGTGGATAACATAGCGGGGCATGCTTTGTTATCATTTATGGATGGATTCTTGGGATACAATCAAATAAGCATGCACCCAGAGGATCATGAGAAGACAGCCTTCACCACTCCATGGGGTACCTATTGTAACAAAGTGATGCCTTTTGGATTGAAGAACGTCGGGTTAAATTATCAGAGAGAAACTATGGCCATATTGTATGAAATGATAAACAAAGACATGAAATTCTATGTGGATGATATGATAATGAAGTCAAAAGACTGACAAGGGCATATTACTGCCCTACGGCGATTCTTTGAAAGAATCAAGAAGTATCAGCTAAAGTTGAATCCTCAAAAGTGTGTATTCGGGGCAACAACAAGAAAGTTGTTAGGTTTCTTGGTGAGTGAAAGAGGCATTGAAGTCGACCCTATCAAGATCAAGGACATTCAGGAAATGCCCA
Source organism: Macadamia integrifolia (assembly GCF_013358625.1). Taxonomy (NCBI): domain Eukaryota; kingdom Viridiplantae; phylum Streptophyta; class Magnoliopsida; order Proteales; family Proteaceae; genus Macadamia; species Macadamia integrifolia. Next base: position 341,276 of record NW_024870234.1, read on the forward strand.
CATCTCGGACTAAGAAGCAAATACGAGGATTTTTTAGTCACATCCAATATATTAGTAGATTCATAGCTTAGTTGACTACCATCTGTGAGCCAATTTTCAAGCTGCTGAAGAAGGATTAGCCCACGGGATAGAATGACCATTGCCAATAAGCTTTTGACAAAATCAAAGGATACCTCATGAACCTACCAGTATTGACACCGCCGGTGGAAGGTGAACCACTTCTCTTGTACTTATTCATGAGAGAATATTCCATGGGCTCTTTGCTAACACAACAAGAGACAAAGGAAGGGGCAAAGCATGTCATATACTACCTTAGTAAGAAGTTCCTAGAATATAAGACATGGTACACATCTTTGGAAAGAACTTGTGCTGCGTTGATTTAAGCAATAAAAAAGTAGCGACACTACATGGTTTCCTATCCGGTGCACTTAATCTCAAGGATGGATCCCATCAAATGCTTCTTCAAGAAACAAGTCCTAACATGAAGGATGGCCCATTGGTTTCTTTTGCTATCAGAGTTTGAAATCACTTATGTTACTCAGAAATCTATCAAGGGGCAAGCCATAGCCGATCATTTGGCTACCCACCCCACAGAAGATGAAAGATCCTTAGATGATGTCTTTCCTAATGAAGTAATCATAGCAATAGAGGAAGAGGACACAGTTAATGAATGGTAGTTATTCTTTGATGGAGCAGTCAATCAGAAGGGATGTGGTGTGGGAATATTGCTCGTCACTCTTGACGATCTTTATTTGCGTTCATCATTCTGCCTCGATTTCCCCTGTACTAACAATATTACCGAATATGAAGCTTGTGCTTTAGGGCTTGAAACTGCATTGACTATTGGAGTGAAAAGGATCAAGGTTTACGACGACTCATCCATCGTCATTTGGAAGACCAAAGATGAAAAGTTGAAGCCATATCAAGAACATCTAGAAGAAGTGGTTTCACACTTTTTGAAGATCTCATTCAAATAATTCTAGAGAGATAACAACAGGTTTTCTGATGCCCTTGCAACATTAGCTTCTATAGTAGAATGTAACTCTATGGCTAGGGTTCAACCATTCTTGGTGGAACAAAGAAGTAGGCCTATTTATCAGAATTCGGTGAACTCTCTCACTATGAGTGGTTGGTCTTGGTTAGCTCACATAGTGGATTGCATCAGGGAAAGGAAGTATCCAGTTAAAGCAAATGACAGAGAAAATAAATTTATAAGGAGATATGCCACCCAATTTATCCTTCAAGAGGATTTGTTATATAAGAGATCCTATGACGGAATACAGTTGTTGTGTGTGGACGAGGAGCAAGTCGCAACCATTATGGAGGAAATTCATCAAGGTCTTTATGGACCCCAGATGAATTCTAAGATGTTATCTAAGAAGATCCTCAAGCTGGGATATTACTGGAACACAATGGAAGCAGATTGTGTGGACTTTGTCAAGAAATGCCACAAGTATCAGGTATTTGCTAACATTATACATATCCCGCCAAAAGAGTTGTATTCGCTCAGTTCACCTTGGCCCTTCTCCGCTTGGGGCATCGATATCATTGGAAAGATCAGCCCTAAAGCATCCAATGGTCACGAGTTCATCTTGGTAGCCATTGATTATTTCACCAAGTGGGTAGAAGCTCAGTCATATGCGGTCCTCACATTTACTAAGGTAACTAAATTCATTCAAGAAAATATCATTTCTTGATATGGAGTACCTCAAGAATTGATATCAAATTAGGGATCCCATTTTTGGGGCAAGACCAAAAAAATCTGCACAAAGTTTGGTATCAAAAGGCATCGCTCTATCACTTACAGGCTGCAAACCAATGGGGCAGTAGAAGCAGCCAACAAATATATCAAAGTCATCCTGCAAAAAATGGCTAAAACACATAAGGATTGGGCTGTTAAGTTATCCCTTGCCTTATGGGCATATCAGACTTCTATACGATCCTCAATAAGGGAGAGAAGAGAATCCAAATTTTACTTTTTATATACAAAGGAATCTGATCAAAATGACTGTACAGATGGATAGTGCTCGAAAATATGATTTCAACAATATATGACACATCAAAATTGAACAGTAGGATTTTCCATAATCATCACCAGAAAATTTTATGATTGCACGTGCACCGCGCACTTGCTAGCACGCATGCTGCTTATATTGGCTACTGCCTAGCCCGCATGCAAGCACCCTCATTGGCTGCTTCCTAGCCCACATGCATGCTCCCGCACTGGCTACTGCCCGTACCCTCATTGGCTACTGCTAGTGCCCCCGCTGGCTACTGCCTGCACCCCCACTAGCTGCTATTGGCACCCCCGTTGGCTGCTTCCAGCACCCTTGCCTACACCATGTGCATGCTGCCCAGTCGTGCATCAGTTGGCTGCTTCGAATGAGGTGGCACTCTGATAGAGCTTCTACTAGGGATAGGCTATGGGAGGCCTAGGCTGAGATGGCACTCCGATAGAGCTTCTACTGGAAATGGCTATTTCTGGAATGATTCCAAGGGCACTCGGACAAAGCTTCCGCTAGGAATGACTATTTTTGGAAAGAAATAGATTGACCTCAAAATGGATTGAAGATCCCTAAAGCCCGGAAATAGCATTCCCTAGTTGAAGCCCTATCTGAATCCAAATTCAGAAATAGCCTTCCCTGGTCGAAGCTCTATCTAAATCCAAATCCAAAAGTGATCGTTCCTAGCCAGAATTAAGAAAGGAAGTTGGAGGTCAAGACCATCTTCCCCTGAGCCAAGAGAATCCAAAAGATACTCCAAACCGGTACTCATCAGGGGCCCACCCCTCTTGACCCAAAACAGGGGTTAAGTTCAGGTATAGTTTCTCAACCAAATTGTCATCATGTAGACTTTATATATACCTTGTTTTAGTGTACATAGTCATTTAAATTCAGTCAAAATGTTCGTTCTCAAGCATCTAGTAGGAAGACCGGTTGAACAGAGTAGATTGGGTGCCTATCACCTTCCCAGTTCTACAACCTGACAGTTACCCTAAATCTCTAGACTAGACCAATTATCGGGCCCTTTTCTCAGGAATTGGTCCCACCTCGAGTCCTAGCCCCATTATCCGAGGTGATGACTCCAAACCCTTTTCTATGATCTCGATGCCCATATTGGACCATCATCAAACCCCCGTCTCAAATGATGAATTTTACACTCTTATGAAATAGGCCTCCACGTATCTCATAGTGACGATATGGCAGTGCGGGGCCCGCAAGCAAAGCACACACGAAACATCCCTCCCTCATGAAAGAGAGAGAGGATAGAGGATAGAATCAATGCTAACCGTTTTCTCGCCCCACAGGGGAGGAATGCATGCACACAGTGTGACCTAGTATCCTCTAGGTTAGAGTATAGTGTGAGCGATTGGTGGATACCAGAAGCGGAGGAGCACGATCAAGACTGTGTTTGTGACCATTGTGCTTACGCCGCACTGTGAGATTGTACATCATATTTTTGATACTTTTGATATAGACTAGGGATTGTATATTTTGAGATTTATATTTATGAGTCTTGGATAATTGTAATAGAATAACTTGGTTGTGGATATTCTATTATCATTAGATATTTCTTTATTTTATTGATGATTCTACTACTTTTGGTTGCTTTATGATGTGAGATTATGAAATGTTAAGGTACTGCGATCAGAGATCCTGGTAGGATATAAGATAGGTATGTGTCTTACTCACACCACCGGTATTCCTAATGGTAAGTTGGGTCTATTGGAAGTGGGGTGTGACACGAACCCACTCTTGAAACAATGAACAGAAGTCGGACTTCTGTGCAACTTTGTCAACACTGTGAAAGATGTCAGAATTTTGAAATCTCTCTCTCAAGTTCCTTGTTATTGTCAGTATTTAAGTTGAAGATACTTTGGAATTTCTCAATTCATAGGATAGAATATTACCTTAGTTTCTATGAATCTTTATCTTTTATGCATTTCTCATGATCTTATCAACTATAAAGGCATTAAGGGTTGCTTGATTCTTTATAATGATTTTCTATGAATCTTTATTTAGCCGATTCAACCACATTTCGCGATCTTATCTACATACTTATTCTGAGGTTTGTGCTCATTGCAGCAGCTCCTTAGAATGCTTTATCTTCCTTCTTTCAATGGCAATTTCCTTCCAAACACTATTCTTGTTAGTCCTCTTTTTCTTCCTTTCTCCAACACTGTTTAGGTTTTTTATTAATTTCAATTATTTGTGCTTATTTGGTGGAACTTGTGATATGTGCATTTGAAGGTATATAACAGTGGATGAGAGTCAGGAGAGAAAACTATTTTACTATGTCATTGACTCGGCTGCAGTGGTTAACTTGCTTTTAAAGGGTGTGGTTCCCTAGTACGTGAGACAAAGATGGATGGCATTGATTCCATTTCTAGACTTTGTTATGTGGAAAGTTACTTATTGTTTTCGAGAAGCTAACTCCATTATAGATTTCCTGGCAAAGTCTACAGCAAGATTTGAGACGTCAGATCATGTGATTATTTGGCCTACCTTAGTGTCGATGGAATTGGATTTGGATGCTTTGCATTGGCTGCGTTATAGATTTATTTAACTTTATTGTATCCTATTTATGGAAGTTAGTTTTTCTTGGTTACCTTCTTTGTTGATGGCAATGCTGAAGGGGGGGGGGGAAGGTTGATCAAGTTTTCTAACTTTTCGTGTAGCTGTTTTCAGCTATTCAAGTATGTTCTATTGTACTCTTTTTTTATTTTTTATTTTTTATTTTTTATTACAAAGGATTTTCTAGCGAAAAAAAAAAAGGGAACCCATCGAAGGACTTGTTCTATGGCTTAATGGCGGATCAGGCTACCATAGCTTTGATGGTTTTGTGTATGAGAAAGGTAACTAACTCATTAAACTTTCTCAGTCCTAACCATTCTTCGTTTGATTTTTTGTTGGAACTATTGTATGTTTTAACCAAATCGGTCATATATTTTCTTTTCCTTATCCTCCCTTGTTTATGAAGGTTGTTTTGTTGTGTGTGCCACAATAGTTGATGGTGTAATTGATTTGTATGAATAATTTGTGTTGGTTCTACATCTTGATTGTAGAATTGGGTATTATACATCTATATGGTTTGAAAGTATTTGTGTTGATTTCCTCTTTGCTAATGGCAATGCCAAAGGTGAAGAGGGAAATCACTTATGTCCTTTGCCTTCTAGGTATGCCTAGATGTTAATCTTGTACATCTTATCTTTAATTTTTAATATATTCTTGTTGACTTATAGCAAAAAAAGATATTAAGAGTAGAGAACCCCATTATTATTATTATTATTATTATTATTATTATTATTATTGTTGTTGTTGTTGTTGTTGTTGTTATTGTTATTGTTATTGTTATTGTTATTGTTATTGTTATTGTTATTATTATTGTTATTATTATTATTATTATTATTATTATTATTATTATTATTATTATTATTATTATTATTATTATTATTATTATTGTTAGGGTTAATTACGTTGCCACCCCCTATAGTTTGCCATATTATTATAGCCATCCCCTACAGTTCTGACAATTACTTTGTCCCCCCTGCAATTGATGGTGTGAAGACTCCATTCAGGTTCCAATCGCCGGCGTTTGGGTCTATGTGATTCTTCAGGCTCCAATCGCCGGAGTGTTCTCAATCTCCGTCAGGTACAACCACATTGAAGACAACAGAAAGAGGTTGAGAAATGGGTTTAAATGAGTATTTACTTCATGGACAGAAGAGTCTTTTCCATTTACTAACTTAACACCATCAACTGCAAGTGGGATAGAGTAATTTTCAGAACTACAGAGGATGGCTATAATAATATGGCAAACTATAGGGGGTGGTAGTGTAATTAACCCTTACTATTATTATCATGTCATCTTAATGGATATACACTTTTGATCTTTATATGATTCAGAACTGAGATATTAATGGCAAGATTATCTAATGTGTTTTTTCAAACCCATTCAATCTTCAAGCAACAAATAAACCTGGAGGGATAACCCAAATGGATCTCAATCCATAAAGCTTTGTTTGTGAAGCGCATCAAGCTCAAATTTCCAATCTCCTAACTTTTTTTTTTTTTTTTA